>NC_090270.1:8050000-8357500 GCF_040414725.1 Anabrus simplex
GAATGACGATCGTACGAAATTGATCTGGTCAATTTCCATGTCTCGCTGTTCAGGGTTCTGCCGAGGTTGATGTGCAGGATGTGACGTACTTTGGCAAAATGTTTGAATGTGCCCTATTTTCTGGCAACCAGCACAAGTGGCCTTCAAGAATTGACAGTCACATCTGTCATGATACATGATTATAACTTGGGAGCAGTCTTTTTCTTACCATCAGTAGGTTGCTGGAATGACTTAGGAATAACACGGTGATTGCTGCCTTCGTTGGATCGACCAGTTGTTTGCTTGCTGTCAGGATGGGTAAGTTGAGCTATCTCACAAGTATTGGTAATCTCAGCCGTTGTTTGTTTCATCATCTCATAGACTGTGGCAATGCGCTGAACTTCCTCTAATGGCAGATCACTACATTTTACAGCTTCAAATTAATTTTTTCTTCCGATATATGTAAGACTACTATGTCACATATGAGTGAGTCTGTAAGGAGTACCATAACCTCCCTTAACACAAATAAATTTACAAGTTTTGGCAATGCCACATAATTCAGCTATCCACTCTGTGTGGGTTTGCCCAGACTTCATACAGCACTGGAAAAATTTGTAGCTGGCAGCCACAATATGGGGATCTTTTGTGAAATGATCCATTAATCTGGCTATAAACTGAGGGAAGGAAACCTCTGATATATGTTCTTCAAAGCTTAAATTGCATAATAATTCGCAAGTTTCATTTCCCACAGAACTGGGGAAGAGTGCCCGCTGTCAAACCTCACCAGTAATCCCATGAAAAATAAAATGCTGTTGAAGACTTGCATAATAAACAGACCAATCTTCCTCAGAGTGGTCGAAAAGGTCAAACACCGAGACAGAATTGATTTGCTGCGGAATGTTAAATGCCGTAATGCCTCGAACAAGAAGGCCTGTTGTTGATGTTGCTGTTGCACCAAGGAGTCCTGTTGTTATTGTTGTTGCTGCTGTTGCATTTGCTGCTGCATAAGTTGCTGCATGAATTGGTGTTGTTTTCGGAGCGACTGGAGAATAGCTCCGAATTGGTCAGTATTTGGCATAATGTAGGAGGAAGGTCTCAACTTCTTGTCGTAATGGACTGATGTGATTGGTCGGCATGAATGTCAGGAGAACTGTTCTAAGCTGTCAGTGAACTGGGCTAACTACAATGAATTTTGTACTTTTCCTTGTTGCCAGTCGTGTTGTGTACAAAATGCCAATGGTACAAAATGAACATTCTTTTTCCTTCAATAAACACTCCAACTGCATAACAGATACAACTTCAATTTCTGTAACTTCACAGCATGAACATGAGATGATTTCTAGGAATACTTCCGCTGGCTACATTATGTTCAGAATACATACTGCCAGTACACATGTGTATCAAGATTTTGTCAGACAAGACGGTGATCTGATTACACCTATTTACAAGATTCTGAGTTGCCAGAACCCAAGCTAAAGACTGTTTTGTACTCTAAAACCAGACTTCTCAAGTAGAGCATTCTGTGAGAATACTGATGTCAATATTGATTCTAGATATGTAAAACCTAAGAGTTTATACAACAGCTGCTTGTTAAGGTGAGAAAACAGAATTCTATTCCATTTAAACGAAGGGCACATCCTGAGGTGAGACCTCCCGGTTAACTTCAGTCTACCTGTTCATGACACATTCTTAATAGAGAACGCTCCTATGTGTCTGAAATTTGGTGCAGTAAACTGCTGGATGGCGATCAGCCTTCTCCTGCTGGTTCTCCTCCTTATATACTCGTTCAGTGGTGATGTCAGCACTGCTGTCTGCTCGCCGGCTAGAACTCACTGTCACAAACTGGAATATTTCTCATGCGGCACACCAGTTTCAATTCGGGCACCAGAACAAGAGGTACTTTTAGGGAACAGGAAGAAGCTTTTCTTAAGAAACAGCTCTTTTCAGGGTTGAATTTTCAGTTATTTTGTGAATTGTATTGCTATAATTTGGAATAGCCCTAATTGTTATTCTAGACCAGGCCATACTACTACTACTACTACTACTACTGCTGCTGCTGCTGCTGCTGCTACTACTACTACTACTACTACTACTACTACTACTACTCTACTAAGTGAGCCTCTGCCTTAAGTAAGCCGACTGCTCATTCAAAACAGTGCGTCAGAGTAGGGATCGAATATCTGGAATACTATGATGAACCAGTGTGTTATGTACCAGCTGTATCAGAGGAATGACATGCTAAAGAAGAAAGTTTTCTAACTCCCCATCTATTTCCCGTCAGTATTCAGTCAGGCTGTTATACAGCAGTAATCCTATCTATCAGAGTTGAGAGGCAGCATAAGAGACAAAGAACATCACAACAAACAAAGGTCAATGTAATGTCATTGTTGATTTCAATATTGCAGGACTTCACATTTAGTTTTCTTCCGACTCTGAAATACCACTGTTATCATAGTCGGTACGTTAAAACTGAGCAAAACATAAATGACCGGAAATTGTATTCTCTATAACTTTTGTTATGTAGTACTTTTCGATAGGACCAATAACATAGGTATTCAAAAACTACATTTCAGGCGCCTTCCCCTAAACTACAATTTCATCCAGGGTGAATAAAATTGTTTATAGCTTAGACTGTAGTTTCTTATTCCCCGACTCTATATACCGATTTTCATTAAATTCTGTTAACCCATTTTCTCGTGGCTTGGCGTTGATATGGACTTAACAACAAAAATACAACTTCATGAATACCTGTGTTATCATAGCCGGTACAGTAAAAATGTATAACACATTAATGGTCGGAAATTTAATTCCATATATCTTTGGTGATGTAGTATTTTACGATACGACCACTGATAATATAAATATTTGAGAATTACATTTTAGGCCTTCCACTGAACTACCATTTCACTCAGCATGAATTAAATGATTGACAGCCTAGATTGTAGTGGCTCATTCTCCGACTTTGCGTACCAGTTTTCAATGAGATAGGACCACTAATAATGTAAATATTTAAGAATTAAGTTTTAGGCCTTCCCCTAAACTACCATTTCACTCAGTGTGAATAAAATTATTTATAGCCTAGATTGCAGCGATTTATTCCCAGACTTTGCATATCAATTTTCATTAAGACAGGACCACTAATAATATAAATATTTGAAAATTACATTTTCGGCCTTCCCCTAAACTACCATTTCACTCAGCGTGAATAAAATTATTTATAGCCTAGATTGTAGCGACTTATTCCTCGACTTTGCATATCGATTTTCATTAAATTCTCTTTAGCTGTTTTCTAGTGATGCATGTACAGACAGACAGACAGACAGACAGACAGACAGACAGACAGACAGAAATTACGGAAAAGTAAAAATTGCATTTCCTTGTTACTGTGGACATGACCGATACAGATATACCATTCTTTTCAAATTCTGAGCAATGTACAGACACTCTTATTTTATATATATACATATACTAGCTGATGTACCCGTGCTTCACTACGGGATTCTCAAAAAGACTGTCTTTGTGGTTTTCCTACCTGAAGTCGCCAGTAGGAATGTAGTGATTAAAAGCAATGTTATCATATAAAATACTCGATCAAATGAAAAACCGCACATTTTCTCACTTTTAGCGAACAGTACTACTTTGCCGATCTAACAGTCCGGAGTTCCAGTGCTGGAATGACCAGACCGCAGACCGCCGTGAACACTCCTCTGCCATTATTCCATTAAATATGCACACTGCTCATTCTAATCAGTGCCTCAGAGTCGGGATTAAATAGCTGGAATGCTATGATGAACCAGTTTGTTACGTATCAGTAGTATCAGAAAATTTATGAACCAGAGGAATGGCATGCTAAAGAAGAAAGTTATCTAACTCCCCAGTTACGTTCCGCCAATATTCAGGCAGGCTGTTATTTTCAGCACGACCGGGCGAGTTGACCGCGCGGTTAGGGCCGAGCAGCTGTGAGCTTGCATCTGGGAGGTAGTGGGTTCTAACCCCACTGTCGACAGCCCTGAAGATGGTTCTCCGTGGTCTCCAATTTTCATACCAGGCAAATGCTGGGGTGGTAACTTAATTAAGGCCAGGGCCGTTTACTTCCCATTCCTAGCCCTTTGCTATCCCATCGTCGCCATGAGTCCTATCTGTGTCGGCGCGACGTAAAGCAAAATTTAAAAAATCTCGGTATACAGCAGTAATCCCATCTATCAGAGATGAGCCGCAACAGAGATACAAAGCACATCATAACAAACAATGGTCAATGTAAAGTTATTGTTGATCCATGTTATGAGCTTTCTGTATTATAGGCCTTCACATTCAGTTTTCTTTCGACTGTGTAATATTAGGGCGTCTTATAAAATTCATTATAGCGCAGACTGCAGTCCCTTATCCTCGACTTTACATAACGATTTTCATTCAGCTCTATTTACCCATCTTCTCCTGGCGGCGCTGAAATGGACTTTACAAAAAAAAAAAATACAATTTCATGAATATCTCCGTTATCATAGCTGGTACAGTAAAAATGTAAAAGACATAAATGATCGTAAATTTAATAATATTTAATTTAGTTACATACTATTTGTCAACAAGGCCATGAACAACACAAATATTTGATTATTCAATCTAAGGCTTTCCCCTAAACTGCCATTTCACTCAGCGTGAATAAAATTATTTATGGCCTACATTGTAGCGACTTATTCCCCGACTTTGCATACCGATTTTCATTAATATAGGACAAATAACAAATATTTGAGAATTAAATTTTAGGCCTTCCCCTAAACTACCATTTCTTTCAGCGTGAATAAGATTATTTACAACCTAGATTGTAGCCACTTATTCCCGGGCCTTACATACCGATTTTCATTAAATTATTTTCAGCCGTTTTCTCGTGATGCGTGTACATACATACATACATACTGTCCCCTTCAAAAGTGGAAATAATTTATTAAGGGAGAATGATTTATTTCATCAGCGAGTTGTAACATTATTTAATCGCCAGGAGGGTGAGATTTTACACTCCCGTGCTAGCGTGAACCAGCCGCCTGCGAACCGGTTTTCCCGACCTACCAAGAGAACGAGGAAGCAGGGTGAAATTCCTGTTAGGTGTCCTTCAAACACATGTGTGTGTACCACGTGATCGGGCGAGCAGCGTGATTTCAATCGATCAATAAATGCAAGGTCGAGTGACGTGAAACTAGAGCAGCCAATAAAAATGACAACCTTCACAGGAATGCAAAAGATCCACCAATCAGATATAATTAAGAGGCACACCTACGTCTTAAGACAGTGGATTAATGGTAATTCCAAAGGAAATTTCATAGAGGGTTTTTACTTCTGAACACTTGATTTGAACGTTACTCTAAATGCAGCTACGGTCGAGACTGGACGTCGTTTGCTTCACTGGGAGACTTTGCATTAGAGAAGGCACTGAGGACTGAATAAACTGCAATTCAGACATTTGGAAAAATTCTCTACGATTTATTTATGACTATCACAAGATAAGTGTCCATCTCCAAATTATTAAACATCGCGTGTGTATCCTGGACTATTGCTAAGACTTTTGTTAGTTTCAGCTTTTCTACGAGAACTCAGAAGAAGGAAGGTCGTTGGTTCGAGCTCGCTTCAAGATGGCTATCCATTTCCGAGATGAATACTACTGTTTCCTGTGCACCTTCAGCTCCTCCATGAGTCACTAATTATGTAAGGCGTCGGACATGGGCAAGACTTTGTTCGATGGAAGGTGATGTGATCACGTACTAGGTCATCAGCCAGAATCCAGTTAACACCAGCCACATGAGTATTCTTTAAGAATTTATCTTTCTATCTTTCTGTAAAATGTTTGTAAAACGTAGCCTTACCTTATTCATTTAGATTTCTATTAGTTTAGCAGTAGTTTGATTTTTCATTCTTCTTTCTTCGGTGGAGGTAGTTTGTGCTCTGGAGTGAATGTGTATTTGGTTCTATTAGTTAGAGATGAGAGTGTATGTCATCGAGAGAGACCTCAACTGTCCTAAAAATTTAGTGGGCAGGAGAAATAAAAGTAAATGAACCCCGCGTTAATCTTGAATGATTTTGAAATAATTTGAAAATTAATTGAGACAGATTAGGACAGTGTTCTAGCGTTTTTCTAAGTGTAAAATTTCATTCTACGATTATACGACATGTCTGTGAGCTTTAGTTCGTTTAGAGTCATCTGAATAATTTCGTACGATAGCTTTGCAAGTGAGATTAAGCACGGTCAATAATATAATAATAATAATGAGTAAAAATAATTAAACCTAATTACGGGCTAAAATTTGAATAAGGTTTAATGTTGGTTTGTTCTCGGAAAGAATTATCGTGTGCTCACTTTATGTAATGTAGGCCTGGAGCATGGCAATCCTCCGGACGGAGTAATGATGAATTATATGTATATTTTACTGTGCTATTAATTTGAGTATGACTTGCAGATGGACATATTTTGTGTGATAATTTATGCATCCATTAGAGTCATTTTGGGAGAGATGTGTCATTGGACATGATTTGTTCGAGCTTGAGTGCAGATTAATCGAGAGCCACGACATTATATGTGAATAAAAATAAATGCCGCAACTCATGTACCATAAGCGCGTATTCTAATATTTTGATCTGTGTTGTAGGTATTTTACTTGCTTATTCTGGATGATTTCTGTTTAAAAGATTCCCTTGAACATCATTGTATAATTAATTTCTGCATAAAAGTGATAACCTCAACTCTATCACATTCTAAATCGATACCTGGAATATACATGGTATTGTCATCTAGAGAATGATTTCCCTAATTTGGAATAAATCCAAAATTTAATAATACTGGGTTAGTGTTCGTGTAAATAATATTATAATATGGTCGTGTACCTATGTGTGAATGTGTGATGTGTGATTTGATTATATTCTGTGTTTTGTGAATATTTCTTGAATGATTTTGTGATGATATTCTCCACTGTGCGCGTCAAATTTTGACCGATTTACGTTATTTTCGCGTGTCCGTGATTTGATGAATTACGAATCTTTAGAAGATTTTATTATAATTTAAGGTAGATTAGGGTCTAATTCACTAAATTAAAGTGAATAAGAGAAGGCAACGTCCGTGGATTGATGTCACGAGACTGAATTATTAGTTATTGTACAGTCACTTATTGCATAAAAACGATTAAAATTTAGGTTATTAGTTCAAATAAGAATTTATTATAAGAAGTTCAGTCACTTAATAATTATAAAAATGAATTAATTGATGAAGGGAAAGTCTAAGGAAGACTTATTAACCACAATTTCTTGAATTAAATATTTTTCAATAATTTTAATAAGGAAGAGAAAATGATCATTTTCTTGTAAAATAAAATGAAATCCAGACGGAATATTTTAATTTAAGTAATTTGATTATCATTATAGGAGAGAGTAATACCAGATATTATTTTGATTTTCAATCCATTTTTCAGTAAATTAATGATCCCTATTATTATTATTACAGACAAGAACATTCGTTGAGCTTTAATTTGATCAAGATCCCTTATAGATGATAGCACGAGGAGAAGAGGTTTTCAAGAATCAATCCCAGATTTTGTAAATTTAATTGTTTTATTGGAAGAGTGTTAGTTTTTAATAAATGTATAAACCTATTTTAGTTTCCTTTCATTTGTCGCTAGTCCTTCATCTATTCCTGCCTTTAAAATTTTCTACACAGCCGATAGCGAACGGTCCACCTCTGAGACCCTTGCTCTCTGGCGAGCTGAGCTCGGCATGATGGGGGCAATACATACATACATACATACATAAAGACAGATAGACAGACAGACAGGCAGGCAGGCAGACAGACCGACAGACAGACAGACAGACAGAAATTACGGAAAAGTAAAAAGTGCATTCCCTTGTTACTATGGACATGGCCGATACAGAAATACCATCCTTTTCAAATTCTGAGCAATGTACAGACAAAACTCTTATTTTATATATATAGATATATACATTTAATTTCTTAATTAAAATCTCTTTTTATGTATTGAATAGGTGGAATAAATAAATTTTAATATTTATTTGACTTCATTGTACATTTCAATATGGACCAAAACATGAGAATTATAACATGTAATGTGGAAAGACGCCTGCGGGATTCTTCATCCCTGGAAAGGACACGGCATTTTAGAGATCATCCCATGATGTCTGCCAACATTGAAGAGGTCGTGTTTGATGCTATCCGGCAATAGTTCTCATACTAGCAAATAGGCCATTGCACAGGAGATGAATATCAGCCAAGCGTCTGTTATGCAGATATCGCATACCCACCGGTTTCACCCGTACCATCTGCACTTACACCAGGAGCTCCATCGTCATGATTTCGATGCCCGGGTGGTGTACTGTCAATGGATCCTACAGCATGTGGACACTGATCCTGCTTTTCTAGAGACTCTCTTATTTACAGACGAAGCACAATTCCACAACAATGGAACCATTAATCACCATAATATACATTACTGGAGTGTGGATAATCCCCACTGGGTGCGACAGACAGCTTTTCAGATACAGTGGAGCATGAATGTATGTATTGTGTGGAATCATGGGTGATCACCTCATCGGTCTCCATTTCTTTGAGGGCCATCTGACCACACAACGCTATCTGCGGTTTCTCCAAGATGAACTACCACCGTTTTAAACATTTCCCACTCATTAAACGCTGTAGGATGCGGTTTCAACATGACGGAGCTCCACTGCATGCGGCAGTAGTCGTCCAGAACCATCTCCATGCAACGTATGGATAGGAAGGGGAAGACCTGTCTCCTGGCCCACCAGATCGCCCGATCTTACGCCCCTGGATTTTTTTCCATGGGGCTATGTAAAACAACTGGTGTATGCACAAGAGCTAGCCAGTCCTTGTCACCTTAGACAGTTCATCACCACTGCATGCCGATCCGTTTCACCAGAGATGTTGCAACGGGCCAGACGGTCCTTACAACATCGCGTGCAGCTCTGTATCAACCATGGGGATCGTCAGTTCGAGCAGGTGCAGCATTAAATGACACGGATAACTGAAATTCTGTCCTATATATACCACGTCTTCTTCTTGTCCATTTCACCCACTTTGAGGTACGATAGATGAATCAATGGTTAGTGAGTCATGTTTTCCTGTCCTCCCAGTACATTTTCATCCTTTCAGATCTTGCTTTCCTCTCTTCTTCAGAAATTCTGTATAGTTGTTTTGGCTTCACTCTGTCCTGAAATCTCTTTATTTTATCTTTGGTTAATTTCTTTGCGGATCCATCTACAAGTACCTCTTCTGTAATTTGGAACTCTTGTAGGTGGTTCTCAGTTTCCTTAAACCAGTTTGGCTTGGTTTTCAAATTGTGGAAATAGTCAAAGATTCTCTTATTTATTGTTTTCGGGTCCATTCTTAGGATGTGGCCATAGATTCCAACTCTCCTTTTCCTTATTGTGTCGCCAATCATTTCTATACAGGGTTTCATTACGGATGTGTAAAAGTTTATTATTATGGAATATGGGGTCTAGAATTTTTCATTGTATTTTCCTTTCCTATACCACTATCCCAGGAAAATTTCAAAAAAGAAATAAAAACTGTAAGTGCAGGAAGACAGCAGTGGAAATTCAATGGGACTTCCTCATGTTATTGTATTAAAAAAATTTTAATTTTGTATAAAAATTTGATTCTGTTTGGAGTGGGAAGAATTGTTTTGATTTCATAAACCTGGACATACCCAGAACATTTTAAACTCACTGTTTTAAAAGCCCTTACTTGTTTGATTGTATAAAAAGATGATCTGGATCTTGTGCAATATTTTACCTGCTGTTTCAGACCTTTTGGAACATATTGTAGTTCAGCAAGAGTTGCTTCTGATTTCGTAAGCCTGGACTTACAACAGCATCAGCAAGAAAGAAGAATGTTGTGATTGGTTAAAATAAGCAAGATTGTAATTGGTGCATGTTAGATCAAGAGTGAATTCTGCATTTGATTGGTCTACCTTGTAATTGCTCCTTCGGTAGGACGTGCTCGTGCTTCAGTTCTGATTGGCAAAACTTTCTGTAACTATGCAGGAGTTCACCCTTAGATCTAGTGTTCATCGCTAATTTTGTCACAATGACTCTGTCATTTACAAACATATAAAATTCACCATAGAGTCAGAAAACAATAAAGCCCTCAATTACCCGGATCAGGCAAGTTGGTCGTTCGGATAGGGGCACGCAGCTGTGAGCTTGCATCCGGGAGATAGTGGGCTCGAACCCCACTGTCGACAGCCCTAAAGATGGTTTTCTGTGGTTTAACATTTTTACACCAGACAAATGTTGGGACTGTACTTTAATTAAGAACACGGCCACTTCCCTCCCTTTCCTAGGCCTTTCCTATCCCATTGTCGTCATAAGACCTCCTGTGTTGGTTTTACGTAAAACAAATAGCAAAAAAAAAGTCAATTACCTGGACTTAACCATTATGCGCAACTACAACAACACTTTATCCTTTAATATATAGAGGAAACCCACCCACACCACCAATACCATCTAACAAACTTCTGTCCACCCAGACATAGATAAGAAAGTAGCTTACAATAGCATGGTACTCAGAGCATTAACTGTTCCTTATCTTGCAAGAATTACAAAAAAGAAATTAATACTATTTACAATATTGCAGAACACAATGGTTTCAGTAGAAACTTCATTTGCAGAACCATCAATAGATATAAGAGCAGGCCCAAGACTACCCTAGAAAAGGATTCTGCTCCTGAAGAAAAGTTTTCCACATTCACTTTCAATAATAGTACCATTTACCAAATTTTTAATATTTAAAAAAAATATCACAATAGCATTTAGAACCTCCCACACCAACTCCAAACTCATTTTCAATCCACACACTGTCAACAATAACATTAATAATAGATATTTGAAATCTGGAGTTTACAAATTAGAAGGCCAGTCCTGTAATTCCAGCTATGTAGGTCAAACGGGCCACAATTTTCTCATAAGATAAACCGAACATTGCAACGCTCTCAAATATAAGTTTTTCAGCTATGAGTAAACATCATAAAGCATCCAGCCATGAATACACATCAATAAATAAAGATCTTAAGACCTTGCATAACGAGAACATTGGTTCTGGAGAGCATCCACATCAATTCAGATCAGTTTATGAACCCATCTCACAATTTAAATGAAATTGAGGAAGAAAAAAAAAAAACATTCTACTTCCATCTCTCCAATGCACCATCACTCTCCCCTCCCCACCAGCCCTGCACCCCCTTCCCCCTTCGCTCCTCCCATCCTTGTAAACAGAGCTGAGCCAACAATAGACTCGGTCGTATGAACGTGACCGTTAACTTTGAGAAGGCCAGGCCGGTTTGAGAGGACAACCACCTTTTAAGTACCATAAGTTTAGAGTTTTCTTCACACCCATTCTACACTTTTTACTTATCAGCCCTAGTTTCTCACACAACCTCATTTTTTCCATTACAGATTGGAACTTCATTGACGGTTTCCACTATGAACACTTACAGTTTACCATGCACCGGTTATCTTCTCTAACACAGCTTCTCAATTTTGTCGCTGCCCTCCTGACCATTTAAAATAAGACAAACACTCCTAGCCAACATTGGAAACAGTCTTCGAGAATAGGACCGCTAAATTGAGAATGCTACTATTCTAAAATTTTAAATTTCATTGATGTTTCTCCATCAGTTGTCACATACATTTCACCTGGCATGCTGTCTCCTCTCAAACTTCGTTTCTCAAGCATTTTCACTCCCCTCCTAGCAATTCATGCTGAATTGTCATCAAGCTAAAAAAAAATTTGACTAAGAGGTCCGCAACCTCACTATAAGCACATATTGTTCGTTTCTCTCTGTATCATTTGTTTCTTTTCTTTTCTTTTTAGGTTTAGCACACATTTTGGATTCAAGTATGTTTTATATTAACCTATTTTCACTGAATATGTCTCAGTGAGTTATTTATTGCTCCATCTAGTAACGTAAATATTGTATATTGTTATTGTTTTTATTTTTATATCCATCACATTTGTTCCTTCATTACATTTTTAACACATTTTTAGCTTGTATTATGAAAATTACTTTAACCCCCCTTTACTTCACTGCAGATGGCTCAAACGAGTCGAAACATGTTTGAATTTTATTGCTCCATCTAATGCCGAGTGTCGAACGGCTGTAAATTCCATCGATCCCTCATAGGGGCCAACGGCTTCAGGCGGATGAGCCCCTTTGGGTGGGGTGATAGTCCCTTCAGTGTAGGAAATGACATGGGAACCATCGTCTTGTCTTTGGCCCAACGGAAAAACGGACGGAGGAACCTCATTTTTGTGGTTCTCATCGGTTGTAGAGGCGGATGAGGTCATGCAAGACAGACTGGCTGTGAAGGTGCAACTCAATGGTATTTCGAATCTGCAGCAGTCTGTTGCAGTCATGGTACTAGAACCTGCATGTTGCATTTCATTTGTGCCGCAGGGTATAGTTCCGAGATCATAGTGTGTGGTTCACTACCTTGCAAGCTGGGATCCAACTTAAACAAAATCCCGCATATGGCACTTTTTCCTGCTGTCACTTCCTTCAACTCAAGTCCACCGGCAATGGGATAAGGATGGTGGAGGCAGGTTTTGGGGTGAAACTGGAAGCCTCTAGTTCGGACCTGCACGTTGGCAGCAGATGTGTGATGGTCGTCTTTCTGAGACCCCGTGACTACTCGGGAATTCGGTCCAGCATCTGTGTTTGGGCAGGCCTGTTTAGGACCACCGCTGCCTACCCTGAATGGGGAAGGCCCTAGAAAATGTGGACTAAACATCAGTAGTCACACTCTCATCCGGCTGGGAGGCCGCACCCAGTGCAGTCTAAAAACAAAGATTACCAAACCTTTGATTAGAGGAACCTGGAATGTTCGAACCCTACTTGATTTGAAAGACAATAACAGACCTGAGAGAAGAACAGCGCTTGTCATCCATGAGCTTGGATGAATGAACATTGATATTGCTGCCTTAAGTGAAACCAGACGGTCCAACGAAGGTAAACTTACAGAGTTCAGCTCAGGCTACACAAACTACTTGAAGGGAGAAGATGAGGGAGAACATCGCATTCATGGTGTGGGATTCACTGCGAAGACCACACTGGAGAATGATTATCAGCTAACTGCAACTGCAGTCAGTGAAAGAATTAGGACTCTCCCCACTCTCTGGAGCCAAATCTTATTCAAGACAATAAGCTTCCCTCCTCCTTCAACAGTGGAAGATCTCATTGTGCAGCAATGTTCTAAAGATATGGGCTCACCAATCCCAAGAACACCGACCACTAATATGTCACCTCTCTTCAACCATAAGACCACATGAAGTTTGGTTCAGATGGAGATATAACTTTTGAAAGGCTGACTGGAAAAGGTTTTCCAATATGTTGGATAAGAGGATAAAAACTGTCTCTCCTATACCTGAAGATTATGACAAATTCATTGATATCGTGAAATTCTGTTCATGGGCATCAATTCCCAGAGGCTGCAGGACACGCTACCTTCAAGGTATAACTCATGAAACAACTGCTCTGTTGCATGATTACTACAGGCTTCATGAAGAAGACCCATTTAGTGGGCAAACTATTCAAGTAGCACAGAGTGTTCTTTCCTCTATCTCCCAGGCAAAGGAAGAGACGTGAAAACTTTTAAGACGCTTGAGCAATGATCCTACTCAAGCTAACACACATGCCAATGTAAGTGCAGATCAAATAGCACACCAACTTTTGCCCACATTCAGGTGTCACTGACCACATGCAGCTGCTGACTACAGCAGATCGCTAACTCCATACACCATCAGTTCAACCATATCGATTAGGAAATTTCATGTCAGCTCACCCATATAATGAACTGACCAATAACCACCAGTGAAGCGTGGCACAAAATAGCATTACCATGGATTTCCAAATGAAATGTTTATGGATTTTCTCTCTGGTTTTGGATCAGATTAACACACTAAGGCTAATCATTGAACAATTTGCTGAGTATCAGACATTTCTGTATATACTTTTCATTGATTTTGAAAAGGCCTTTGACTCTGTCAACCGGAGGAAAGTCTGGAAGGCTATGGAAAAGTTCGGAATTCAACAAAAGATAGTCCATCTTACACAGGCAATGTATGATGGATATACTTGTCAAGTAGAACATAAAGAGAAGCTGTCTGAACCTTTTGTTGTAAAATCTGGAGTAAGACAAGGATGTCTACTGTCGCCAATCTTGTTTATCATGACACTGGATTGTATGCTGAGAGAGGAAATGAATAGAAAGCCTTTGGGAGGCCACAAGTCAACGTTCCATACAGGAACAGATAATGATAAGAAAATGGATTCAGTGGGGATTAAATAACCGATTGGAAGAACTGGATTATGTGGATGATCTCTGTCTTCTTGCAGAATGTTTTTGGGACATGGAAATCAAACTGAATGACTTACAAACAGAAGCTAAAGAAGTAGACTTAAAGTTTAATAACAAAAAGACTAAGGAAATGCGCATAAACCATCATAACAATTGCAGCTTGACTCTAGATGGAATGGATATAGAAACGGTAAAGGAATTTTGCTACTTAGGAAGCATGGTAAGCCAGGATGGAGGTGCTTTTAGGGATGTGGTGAGTCATATACATAAAGCCAAACAAGATTTTGCACAGTTACAGCCAATATGGAGATCCCCTCACATTCGTATAAAAACAAAGCTAAGAATATTCAACTCAAATGTTAAATCTGTGTTCCTGTATGGAAGTGAGACCTGGAAAGTGACCAGAGATTACCACAAGGTTACAGACTTTTATAAATCAGTGTTTGAAGTACATTATGAGAATATGGTGGCCAAAGACCATCTCAAACAAAGACCTTTTGGAGGCCACAAGTCAATGTTCCATACAGGAACAGATAATGAGAAGAAAATGGAGATGGATTGGGCACACCCTGAGAAGACCACAAGAAAGTATCACAAGGCAGGCATTGCCTTTGAATCCAAAAGGCAGTCACAGGCAAGGCAGACCGAGGATTACCTGGAAGAGAGCCATAGACAAGGAGATTACTGGAGTTAACAAGACATGGAGGGAGGTGAAAGCATTGGCAGCAGATAGAACAAGCTGGAGAAATTTTGTCGAGGCCCTATGTTCCACCTGGAATTAAAAGAAGTAAGTAAGTAACTCTCTAGTTTTGAAAACCCCAAGATGACCACCAACTGGAGATCCATGAAAGTATTTGAAAAGAGCCGGAACTAGCTAAGATGTTACGACAATTTTGGGGTCTCTGCGACCGCGAACAGGACGACACAGAACACCATTCTCAAGAACATAAGGTTTGACATGTTCACCAGACATAATCCTATCAATAATAGCCCTTAATTCTGCATTGTCTCCTTGAAACTTGTTCAGGAGAGGGATCTGCAGACTCTGATTGAGGATCAGAACTGCCAGGATAGAACATTCTACTGAGGCTATCAGCCACAACATTTTCAGTGCCACAAATGTGATGAGCTTCAAATTGAAAAGCTGAGATGCATACTGCCAAACACACAAGACAACCTGTCCTCTATGGCTTGGCCAGTACCCAGCTCAACGCCTGATTATCAGTTTCAAGACCAAAAGGAAGATGATCAAGGTACATCTTAAATCTTTCTAAAGAGAAAACAACAGCTAAAGCTTCCAATTCATAAACTGAATAGTTCCATTCAGCAGGATTGAGACTATGGGAAGCATAAGAAATTGGATGACACCCCTCTTCAAATTCCTGAAGGAGAACACCAGATATACCTGTCAATGAGGCATCAATTTGAAGAATGAAACATTCAGAATAATCTGGCATAGCCAGAACAGGAGCATTACATGAAGCTGATTTCATGTCATAGAAAGTTTCAAGGGGAAATCAACTCACTCAAATTTAGAATCTTTTCTTCTCAAAGCATTTAATGGAACTCGTCTTTCAGCAAAATTGGGAATGAGTTTACGGAAGAAATTAACCATGCCAATGATCCTGTCTACAGCTTTGACATCTTTAGGGGTAGGAAAATTCTGGATGGCTGTAGTACAAGATTGATCAACAGAGACACTTTTCTCAGACACAATATGCCCTAAGAAGAACTTCTGTGTTTGTGCAAAAGTAACCTTGCTAGCCTTAAGGGTTAGCCCTGCTTTACACAGTATTTGAAGAACTTCATTGAGATGGACAAGGTGCTCTTCAAATGTTTCACTGAAATGTACCAAATCGTCCAAGTAATTGTACACAAACTTGAATTTAATGTCTGACAAAATACTATCTACTAACCGAGTAAGGACAGCAGTGCCTGTACTTAATACGAACGGGACATGTTCAAATTCATAGAGGTTCCAATCGGTGGCAAAAGCAGTGAGGTGCTTGGATTCCTCAGCAAGTCAAAAGTGGCAAAAATTTTGGCATTAGCAAACCAAGAGAAACAAGACTGCAAATGAGGATGGGGAACAGACTGAAGGACAACTCTCTTGTTCAACATCCAATAGTCATTGACAGGACGATAACCCCTCTGTGTTTTAGGGACAAGAAACATGGGAAAAGAATAAGCAGATTTAGAAGGAGGTATTACACCGACAGCAAGCATTTGATCGAAGTCTTAAGGGCTTGCACATTTCGGGAGGCGACAGCTGATACAGAGGAGAGCAAACAGGTATGTTATCAGTGACTTTCATTTTATACTCCAAAATATTAGTTACACCTAACTTGTCAGTAAATACATCTGGAAATTTACCGCAGAGATTCTTAAGTTGGTTGAGCTGATCATCAGGCAAATGATCAAAATCAAAAGCTTTAAGTTCTCCCGTATCTTATGAAACAGTATTGACATGACAAGGAAGAATAGGAGAGTGATTAAACAGCTTAAAATTCTCATGGAAAATCTAAAATGGAAATCACTGTACTGCAGGTCCAAAATCATACCAGTTTTAGCAATAAAATTTGCACCCAAAATGAAAGGACAAGATAAATCTTTTGCAACTAGCACTGGCATTTTCCACGTGAAATCACGGATTCTGATCCTTACATCTAGAGATCCAATCACATTCAAGGAGTTAGAGTTAGCAGTATGGCAGGTTAAAGATACAGGTTTCAATGGAGGAAACTTGCAAATTTTTCATCAAGTAATACCAGTTCTCATTCATCAATGTGATGCTACTTCCTGAATCTACCAATGCACAGAGAGGGTAAATATTCACCTCTAAGCATATGTAAGGTAATTTACAAGGAGGGATAGCAGAGATGCCAAAAGATTGCAGGAAATTGACCCTAGATTCAGACTGGGACCTATTATCAGCCACAGAATTTGGTGAATCATCCTTTAACCTACAGTTATAACAGACCTAATGAAGCTACGCTTTGAGGTTTGCCACAAGTATTGACAGTTAGTCGCCTAGAATTACCATTGCCCTAACGCCCAGACCCAGAAGAATTATGTAGGCACTGTCTAGAGAAATAACTATTCGACCCACAGCATTGACAAGAACTATTGGTGGATGAGACTTGACCCACGTCAGGTTTTGAATTGCCCAAGGGTCCAATCTTAGGACAATTCTTCTGGAAATTTTCAGTGGGACCACCCACGTCACGTTTTTAATTGCTTAAGGTCCCAATCTCAGGACAATTCCACTGGAAATTTTCAGTGGGACCACCCACGTCAGGGTTTTAATTGCCTAAGGCCCCGATCTTACGACAATTCCACTGGAAATGTTCAGTGGAGCCGCAACTAAAACATGCACAAGAATTAACATGGCTTTGAAGAAAGAGAAGGAGCGGTTTAGTAACCTGAGGAAGATATGCTCATAGGAAGGGGAGCTAACACAACGCGTAGCTGGTCAGCATATCTAATACCTTCAGCAAAACCAGTGATAGCTTTCAATTGAACAAAAGTTGCTGGTCACGGTGAAAGAGCAAGATACAGCCGATAGTTAGGGGCAAGACCCTCACTAATGCTGGCAACCATTTGAGACTCAGAATAGTTGAGCATAAAAATTCTAGCATAGAACATCCTGAATATACTCAGATAACGATTCAATCAAATGCTGCACTCTGAAATGATGTTTCTGCACTAATGAAGACAAGGCACGAGAAGTAATAAAGAATTCAAGTACATGTGCATGAAACTGATCCACTGTCCATCTTTCAGAAATGGCTCTAATGATATGCTCAGAAAGAGCTCCAGATACATGTGAATATAAGACTTTCAAAATGTGATCACTACTTAAATTGTACACCGAGCTCGATAGCTGCGGTCGCTTAAGTGCGGCCAGTATCCAGTATTCGGGAGATAGTAGGTTCGAACCCCACTGCCGGCAGCCCTGAAAATGGTTTTCCGTAGTTTCCCATTTTCACACCAGGCAAATGCTGGGGTTGTACCTTAATTAAGGCCACGGCCGCTTCCTTCCCACTCCTAGCCCTTACCTGTCCCATTGTCGCCGTAAGACCTATCTGTGTCGGTGCGACGTAAAACAACTAGTATTTATATTTCACTTAAATTGTACACATTACCCTGATCCTTAAATTCAATTAAAAATCGAAGGAAAGGAGTAACCTCATCAACAGAGTTAGCAGTAAACTTTGTCACTCCTTTGAATACATTAGTCAATGGGTGAGCTAAATTGGAAATAATCTAAGGCAGGTATAGGAGGTGCCTGAGAAGGACTAGAGTGGTCCTGAGAAGGAATTACAGCAGCAACCTTGACTCAAGCGCCCTTGAGGAAAGAATAGAGTACTGAAAGTGAGGTTAGGACTATCGTTAGACTGCGATGAAACAAGCACCGATATTACCATCTGTGAAACATCCTCACTAATTTGAGAAACCACCGGAGCACTGACCACTTGTTTAGGGGTCAAACAACCTAAAGGAACACTTGATACAGGTGGCACTTGGACAGGGGGATAGTGGATATTTTTGCATTATCGCATGAGAAACAGGTTGTGTAGCAACAGTAGGCTGACACTGAGACACGGTAGAGTTACCAGGTGCCATAGGAAAGTTAAAAGACATACCAACATGTGCAGAAGACCCATTACATATTACTTACAGGCACCAAAACACTTGAAAAGACAGCAGAAGAAGATCCCAGGGGAACATTTCCCACATTAGATTCCAGAACATTATCACTAGTGACCACAGTACAAGTTTGCAAAGCTAAAGATACAGAAATTGGGGTAACACTTTCACTTTCACACAAGTCAGAAAGATAGACAATTGAACCTCTGAAATTGAATTTGAATTAGGCGGCTCATTCCCTTCAAGCAAGCCTACAATTTTGTCAAATATCCTAAAAAATTGAGTTAATAAAAATTCACAATCCCATTGCTCAACTACTGGCAAACTGAGAGACAACGAATCCCGAATTCGATCCAGATAATGTTGTAATTGTGCCTTAACACACACTAACTGACCACGTGAGGGCTCGGAAGAACAGAACGACACAATAATGGCATTAAATTCTGACAATTTATCTCTAAGCACTGCTAAAGATGCGCACAATTCGTCTGTAGTTAACGCAGGAATAGTTACCAGTAAATTGAGAGACTGTTTCAACAAGCTCGTGTCATCTTTGATATTTCCTGCAGAATTTAATTTACAAATTCGAAGTTCATAAATTAATTTTTCCTTTCTCAAATGAAAAGGATTAGGGGTAACAGGAGACATGCTGACAGCAAGAAACTGCAATTTTTGTTGCTATTTTATGTTAATTAAGACAATCACCGTTAATCTCCCTTTTCTCAGCAACCACTCGCTCTACTATCATTATGTAACCGCTACGGATTACACAGCATCAAAAATAATAGTAGTAGTAATAATAATAATAATAATAATAATAATAATAATAATAATAATAATAATAATAATAATAATAATAAGAAAATTTAATCTTCATGAGAATTCATGAAGTTAAATTAAACATCCACACACGATAAAGACTTCAGAAATGGCGTTGTGATATAAATTAACCAACATGACAACTAAAAGAAAGGAGACGGGAAGCAGACTGGGAACCTTACGAGGTCTGTGAAAGGTAGTTTATTGCGAGGAAAACGAGATTAATGGTGATCCCTTTCTGAACACTAAAATTTACTGATTATTAATTTAGATTAAGGTACAAAACAAATTAACAGCCAAAATAACATATTAAAATGTACGTGCTAGCACACATCCGTTACAAAAACATTTCTGCCTTGCTTCTTCCTCAAACAATATTTACCATAAATCATGACAATCAATTAGGTATTGAATTATAGATGATGGCAAGGAATTTACATTTTTCTTTTTTAATTAAATCAACGTGAAAATTATGACATGAAATTAAGAAAGGGACCTGTTGAAACATTTACTAGTGACAGATACCAACAAAATAATAAAATTTAATGTACAGGCCAGTTTGGTTGCAGCCTTTCCCAAAACCCTTCAGTAAATGGCACATAGCTTCAAACTGGCAGACGTTAAATTGATGCATCTCTAAGGGAAATAACACATTACACACTACCTAAAAGATGTGAAAACAAAGTGACATTTACAATCGGTTAGAATGTTCAAATAAAGAAAAACAAGCGGGTATGACTAGCCGCGAGGGCTAAGTCATTTGAAGTTAAAAATTGGCGAATGGAAGATACCCCGGGCAAACTTTAGCGCAAAAAGAAATTTAAATTAAGACTTTACATTTAAAAGTTAAAATCCAAAACATGAACCAAACAGTGCTCACCTTGGAGGGCCCGTAGTCCTATCACAGGACTCCCTTCGCTGGTCACAAATCAAAGACGATGGAAACAAGCTCGGCTCTGGCCAAGTCACCAGAAGCCGGAGCTAACAAATTACGCCACGGGAATTACACTCGTGTTTTTTGCATTCACCAATAAGAAACATCGTTATTCTTGCCTATCCCAGAGCGCTTCTAGAAAATTATTTCTGCTGAACCAGCATATTACCGGATATGAAGAAACGACCTCTTACACGTGTCAATACACCCTGCCCACAAGTTATTACCTTAAATCCTGCAGATGCTAATTACACAGTTATTTACATTATAAAATTTTACACAATAACCAAATAATTTAGTAGAGTTGCAGAATAATTAAATAACCCTAATTATCTTATACGCATAATTTCAAGTTACATCAATGATTTATAGACTTCACATTCCCAAGTTAAAAGACACTGTTCTTGATCTACAGCAAATAAAATAATAACAATTTTGTATAGTATAAGACAAGTTTCCAAAAGTTCTTCTTTGTCCTCATCCAAAATGATAATTTTAAATATCACACTAGGTCAACTTTTCAAATCAAACCAAAATAAACAGATTTACATATCAAAAGGGAGACGACGACTTTTGTCCTTCGGCAACATTCTTAATGTATTTTTCTTGAGGCTTTCCGATATTGCATAAAATGGTACACAACGTCTTTCAAAATACAGCTGCCTTGTCACCGTGACAGTTAGGAGTCCTCCTCGCCCCATACAATGACCAGGTTTTGATAACCCTCGAATATCTAGAGACCACGGCAAGTGAAAAAAATGGTTTTGTAAGGAGGCAACCCACCATATCGTCTGAAGCTGATGGAATAATGAATGCATAATATCATGTATTAACATTACCCAACAATTTGATACCTTGATGGAACAAAGAGGAACTAACACACAATGGCATCATACAGTGAAACTGATAAAAGAAGAAGTATTATTATTGTTAAGTTCACAAAGTGCATCTACTACAGTGGAGCATAATCAAAAAGAAATACGAATTACTTACATTAATTGCAGAATTATTGCCACAAATTGTTATCCTAGTTATTTTTTGTTGATGCAGGTTCTTCCAATCCTCCTTTCAATTTTCTGAAGTCTGTCAGTCTTTGATTGTTTATTCAGGTGAAAAAAGTGTTTCTGCTGCATATGTAGCTTCCGGTTTTATAACTATGTTGTAGTGTTTCATTTTTGCATTTGCAGACAAACACTTCTTTTTGTAGATGTCCGATGTTTATTTTTGTGCTTTAGCTAATCTATTTGTTCTGATGATGATGATGATGCTTGTTGTTCTAAGGGGCCTAACATGGAAGGTCATCTACCCTCTATTTGTTTTTGTTTGGATTGAGATTTTTTTCATTTAGGTTATGTGTTCGCTTCGCATAACCTGACAGACGAGCAGAAGCAAACTCGGATGGAAACGTCGGGAGATTTCATTGACATTTGTGACCAAAATCCGGAGGTGTTGAAAACCATCCTTACAGGAGACGAGTTGTGGTGCAACCAGTATGATCCGAAAACCAAGAGACAGTCAATGGCGTGGTGTTAAGCGTCTACTCCGCATCCCAAGAAAAGTCGGTGCACAAAGTCCAAGATTAAGACAATGCTGATCGCTTTTCTTGACAGCAATGGTGTCATTTGTCATGAATTTGTACCCCAGAGTACACCTGTCAATGTGGAATTCTACGAGGGAGTTTTGAAACGGCTACTGAACTGTACCCGAGTGGACAGTGGAAGCTCCTCCACGACAATGCCCGTCCGCACACTGCGATCCACGTGACCCAGTTTCTCGCTGAATGTCAGGTGACCACTGTTCTTCCACACACTCCGTATTCTCAGGATTTGGCGCCAGCAGATTTTTTTCTTGTTCCCCCGTTTTAAATTAGCCCTGAAAGGCCACCGGTTTGACAGTGTAGCAGGTATCCAACAACGCGTGACAAAGGTTCCCCGGGAGATTCCAAAAGAAGCGTTTGCTGCCAGCTTCCAGCAGCTTTACAGTTGATGTAAGTGTGTTGTAGCTAAAGAAGATTACTTGGAAGGCCAGTAAAGGAGTTTTGTGTGTAACTTACGTTGTCTTTATTTCACGAGGCCATTCACTGAACTTTTCGGACACAAGTTGTATAAATTGCACATTAATTCCAGTTTTAAAAAATCTGTTTCTGTAGGGAAAGAACTGGATATAGGCTCATGCAAGTGATGGTATTTTCTTGTCAGTAAAATGACCACCATAATCCAGCATTGATCAATAGTATTTTCATACACTCTTAAAAGTACAATAGAGTCGATTCCCCATCTTTGTCTGGTAAGTGATCATATAATTTGAATTATTTTGTCTACTTTTCTGACTAAATTTACTATATATTCCCTACCATTTAATTTATTGTTTATAATGATTCCCAAATATTTGAAATTAGTTGTAAATTGAATATCCAAGTTTGCCATTTGAAGTGACCTTTAGTTTGAAAAGAATATGGCTTTACTTTTTTACACATTTATTTCAAATCCACATAATGTAAGCCAGTTATTTACTTCTTTCAATGTTCGTGTAAGATTTATGTAGCATTCTTGACCAGAAATTTGAATTCCGTATATGACTACAAAATCTGCAAATTGTAATATTCTGGAGGTATAAGTTACAATAGATTCCAATTCTGCTGTATATAATAAACAGCAAATCGTACTCAAGATATCACTTTGCGGCATACCTACCAAAGTTGTTCTATTAGAAAATTATAGCTCATTATTTTGAATTTTCGTCTTTCTATTGATGAACATTTGTCCTGTTATTCTTAGGACATTTTATAGAATACTGTGGTCAATCAGCAAGATGTCAATATCTACATGGTCATAAGCCCTTCTTATGTCCAAGAAAATTGCAATCCTAGTTTGTTTTCTTGCATTAGCCAATAGAATATCTGTAAATAAAGTATTTATGGCAACATGTGTTGTGACATTTTGTGAAAGCAAATTGATATTTAGGAGTCATATTATGATATTCCAAACACCATAACATCCTATTTATCAGAATACGCTGGAAAGTCTTTTGAATACATGACCCTAACAATATGTCTCTATATTCATTAGGATCTAATAGACTTTTATCTGTCTTTAAAATGGGTATAACCATAAACTCATTCCATTCGACTGGTATGTTAATGATTGTTATATTTAATTAAAATGGTTTAATAGAAGTTTTGTCCTTGTTTGGTAGGGAATTTATCATTGCATACAAAATATAAAATTGGCCTCAAAATATCAGTTGAAAAGAGAAATTATGCACCAAAAACCAACACAACTAAAAGGAGTTACCATGAATGGTGTACAAACTAGGCGACCATTCACCAAACTTTTCAGACACAGGCTGTATTACCATACAGACAAACTTTGTTCATACCGGAAATCCTTAAATCAACAATATAGAACTGTTTTTAAAAAGGAATAAGATTCCCAACAATAAAATATTTCTGGACAATAGTATGAATCCTAATCAATGTCTAGGTGGGTCTAAACATCAAAACTCAACGTGCGTAGGTGCAGCTTTCTACTGTCCACAACATTCGGTCGGTAATAAATAAACCTTACCAAGCATCACATCTATCTGTACAGCAGAATTATTTGCAATCTGTCAATCTCTACAACAAGCTGTCCACTTCATGACTGTATTGATGAGTTAAATCAACTAAGGTTATGTTATACGGAGATTCCCACATTCCAATGCTTGTCAATTTCCTATAGCTAGTTTATTGTTTACATGATATAATCCAGCTTAATCTCTAGGTGTTAGCTAAAAGACTAAACAAAAAATGGCAGGACAATTAAAACATTAGTACCGGTAATGATTATGGTGATGAAATAAAATGTTCATTCATGTAGGGTTAAAATTTCCAACAAGTCAATGTCCAACTGACGAATAAAATCGGCATAAAGGGTCGTCTTTATGCTGGAGACATGTACACTTGTTGAACTTGAAGATAAAATTGAGAATATAAAATATTTTCTTAAAATATGGTTGTCGGGAGAACTCTTGAAACAACCGTAGTTGAAGTTGAGCTTTGAAGTTAGACTGTTAAAATGTGCTGAAACAAAAAGAAATTGAGTAAGGAGGGAGATATTTTAAAGGAGAGAACCTTGTAAGAATGTGTGTTGGTGATATATATAAGGATACATGAAATTGTTTACCTCATAGTCAGTCGTGTTGTATTTAGCGTCCTCCCTTACGCCATGTCGTCAACTGACTAAGTTCTGTGTGTGTGTGAGAAGCTTGCGGTAGGCAAGGAGAAGTGGAAGGAGAGGTAGGGGAAGTGGGGGAAGCAAGGAGAATGCTGTGCAGTGTGGAGCTAACTGAGAAGTGGTGGTGTGATAGGCGAGGGGAAACGGTATGAGGAGTAGGGAAATGTTGTGTAGGGTTGAGCTAACTGAGAGGAGGTGTGTTGGATGTTTTTCCGGCTCCTTGTTGATGGCTTTTCTAGATAAATCTGATTTGGTAGCCTCTTCTAACAATATATTGATATTCTCCATTTTTTCATTTATGTTCTGGCTGGGGTTTGGTTTCTGATCAATCTCAATATAGACATTTTCCAAAATGTTCATTCATTTACCTTAGCCAGATAATAATACCTTTCCTTCATTTAAAATTCTATGTTTTTCTAAATTATCTGTGTATATTTCAGCAAGGATACCTGATGCTGGGGATCCCATTGGGAGACCTCTCTGTTGTTTGAACGAAAAGTAATTATTGTTAAGGGTAAATTCTAGGAGTAGCATAAATTCTTCTACTTCTTATGTGTCCTTAAGTTGTTCTGAATTATATCTAGAGTTTCCTTTGTAGGGATGGTAGAATACATATTAGTAACGTCGAATGAGTTCAATGTGAAAGATGGTTTTAATTTAGTGTTCTCAATTATTTTACAAAATTCTATTGAATAACTGATTTTGGTTCCACTTTGGAAAGTATAGTACTTTTTTTGAAAACTATTAATAAATTTAGAGGTTTTATAGATAGGCCTGTTTTTAAAGTTAATAATTGGTCTTACGGGTATGTCAGGTTTGTGTACCTTAGGCAAAGCTCTTGCTTTTGATAGTCTTGGATTCATGTTAATTAAGCTTGATATTTCATTCTCATTAAGGATGAAATTAATGTTTTTAAGTATTTGTTTTAGTTTTCTTTGGACAGAGTTAGTAGGGTCTTTTTTAACTTTTATGAAAGTATTATCTGAAAAAACTGCTTTGGTTTTTTTCTATGTACTCTTTCTTGTGCATGATAACTGATACATTATCTTTATCCGCCTTTGTGATTATAAGGTCATTATCATTCGACCTTGTCCAAAAACGATTTAAAAAGAAATTAAACACATTTACGAAATAGCAATAAACAACGGATACACAAAACACAACATAGATAGATTAATAAATAAAATGAAGAATAAACCTCAAAATCAGTTCATAAAAGAGCATAAAAAGAAAAACTTTGCCACTTTCAATGGGAAGACTTACCAGATTAATAATATTTTAAAGAAAATTTCAAAATTGCTTTTCGCACCGATAATAATAATAATCAATATTTAATTTTCAATTACCAAAGTATTGCAAGTAATAACAGATATTCAAATTCGAGGATATATAAACTTAAATGTTCGAACTGTGCCAATTCATACATTGGGCAAACAGGACGTAATTTTCTGGTAAGATACCAGGAACATATTAATGCTGAGAAACATACAAAATATCCAGCCATGAGTCTTCATATAACTGAATATAAACATAATTTTACGACAATAGAAAAGGACTTGACCATTGTGCGAATGTTAAACAAAGGTAAATTAATGAACATTTTGGAAAATATCTATATTAAGATTGATCAAAAACAAAACCCCAGTCAGAACATTAACAAAATAATGGAGAATATCAGTATATTGTTCGAAGAGGCTACCAAATTAGATTTATCTAGAAAAGCCATCAACAAGGAGCTGGAAAAACATCCAATACACCTCTCAGTTAGCTCCACTGTACACAGAATTCTCCCTACTCCTCGTACCGTTTCCCCTCGCCTATCACACCACCACTTCTCAGTTAGCTCCACCCTGCACAGCATTCCCCTTGCTTCCCCCACTTCCCCTACCTCTCCTTCCACTTCTCCTTGCCTACCGCAAGCTTCTCACACACACAGAGAACTTAGTCAGTTGACGACATGGCGTAAGGGAAGACGCAAAATACAAATCTTCAAGATCAACAAGTATACACATCTCCAGCATAAAGAAGATCCGTTACGCCGATTTTATTCGTCAGTTGGACATTGACTTGTTGGAAATTTTAACCCTACATGAATGAACATTTTATTTCATCACCATAATCATTACTGGTACTAATGTTTTAATTGTCCTGCCAGTTTTTGTTTAATCTTTTAGCTGAAGATATTCCATAATCGGAATGAAACATGTTCTATTTTGTATACACCTAGAGACTAAGCTGGATTGTGTCATGTAAACAATAAACTAGCTATAGGAAATTGACAAGTATTGGAAGGTGGGAATCTCCTTATAACTTAACCTTAATTGTGTTGAGCCTATACGGGACAAAGTATGAAATTTATAAGCTGTAATTTAGCCAACCAGGCAAAGAAACAATGAAACACCTATTTGAACATAAAGATTAAAGTGTAAAAAATTGGCAAATACATAAACTTCCTAAAACAGTGTTTATATCAAAAACTCATTCCTAAATTTCTAAATTCAGTGCAGAGAAAACCTTGTACAAAAAAATGGCATAAAGCTACTCAGGAAAAAACTAACTACTTATGGAACAAAAATTAAATTAATTTTCTATACAGAAAAAAAGTCTTTTTTAAACTCTAAGTTATGTAATGCTCATCTAGAATCTTCCTCCTTTATGGCCCCTATTGAATGGGGTTCCTTTTTGAAATATGCTATACTAAAATTCAAAACATCTTAGATAAAAAACAAGAAACGTTGAACAAAAAATCTTCACAATCTTACTCTAAAGTAAAAAGTATAAATCAGTCAAAAGAATCTTGCATAACATCGAACCCAATTCAACCTTTCACCCTCCAACTAATAATCCAACTGACATTGTTTTTGAGCACAAAGAGTTACAGATCATCAACAAAGGATCCAAACATAATAGGTCTATACCAGGGATGGCGAACCTTTTCCAACTAGTGTGCCATTTTAACTCTGGTTTATTATTCTCATCTGTTGATGTGCCACTTGTTGTCTTTTATCTCCATTACGGGATGTCTACAACCTACAACCCCCCCCCCCCCCCGCGAATTCCTTTCTAAATTTACTATTATGTTTCATAATATGTTATTTTTTTTTTTTTAATTCGTTAGGGCCATCTATGGACCACGGTGCTTGTGTTTTAGCTGTTTCTTGAAGTCATCGTCGTTGTTTGCCACAATTGGTGTTCTTAGCGGTTGGTTTGGCAGCTGTTTTCTTGTTGGTACCTCGAGCTTTCCTGATGGCCCAGTAGTCCTTCATTTTCCGGCTAAATTCAATCTTACGTTCCTCAGACCATTTCCTGGTCTCGTCTTTTGGTCTGTGGGTAACTTCTGTGAGGGATGTTACAAAGGATTTAGTTTTAAGAGTTGTATGATAGTTACTCCGATCAGCTATGTCGTTTTGATTTATGTGGAGTTCCGAAAGGTCCTTCTCCACTTGCTTCATCCACACGAATCCAGTAGCTTTGCCCTTGTTAGCAGCCTTGAAGATCCTATGAGATAATCTATTTGAGTCCATTCTGGATAGGTGTCCGTAAAAAGCCAGTCGCCTTCTTCTGATGGCATCTATGAGATTTTCTTGGTGTTTATATAGCTCAATATGTTATTTATTTATTTATTTATTTATTTATTTATTTATTTATTTATTTATTTATTAATTAATTATATCCTGTAAATACATTTGATTGCATGTTCCGTGGGGCTGTACCTCAATTATGGCCACGGCAGTTTCCCCACTCCTAAACCTCTCCTATTCCATCGTCGTCACAAGACCTATCTGTGTTGGTGCATGTAAAACAAATTGTAAAAAAATTATTATTAGATATAAAAATCAGAAGTACTAATATTGCAAATGGACTTCACTTCCTCCATTAGCTCATTATCTTTCCATGTTGTAGTTTGTACGATCAACAATTGAACTAATTTTCCCTTCATCACATTTCCATTTTTTTTTTTAAACAGCCATCCTTGTTTGTAAGGTCACATTCATGCTATCATCAAAACATACTGCATACATGTGGGAGTTATCCAAATTGGCTTTCAACTGCTCTGAAACTTCTTCACTCATTTTTATTATTCTATCCTTGACAACAGTTCAGCTGGGTGGCATTCTTTAATAGGGAACATGCATAATTTTCAAAACTTTTTTTTGGAAATGTACACCAATGAAATAGTACGTAAACGTATTACAGTGTAGTAAGTTGCCTTGTTTTTTATCATTAAAAAAATATTTAATAGTGCCTTTCCGCAGATTGTTGGATGCGCTTGAGAACGGTTGGCTGTTGAGAGAGCTCTTGCATTATTGTAGTGATAAAGTAGTGAAAACCTATTGAAATAGCTTAATTTTGTGTATATCTGATTCATTTAGTGCTGTTTATATAGTGGTGTTTAGTGCTTGTTGGTAGAAATTGGAAGTAGTAATAATTATTTAAATTTTGTAACAAGTAATCCAGTTGGTCTTCAGTAAATTACGTTTTCTAGGTTAAGTAGGCTAGCTAGGTGCACCTTGTTTCGAATTTAGGTTTAGGTAATACTTTAGGTAACAATATTAACTTTAAAAATATTTGTAAATATCTGTAGGTTCGTTGGTTGTACTTACAAAGGCAGATTATCATAAGGAATAGTACCGTAACTTCTGCAGCAACTTCTCCGGTATTTCGTATAGATATACGTTCAAACTATCGCGAAGGTAATAATTTACTACATTAAAAACACGATACGCCTGTAAACTTCCATTTAAAAAGAAGTTAAATAGATTACACGGTAATAGTTAACAGACGTATTGTTATTGATTATTGTCGCACCTCATATTCAAATATTGCATTGTTGGCTACAGTCGTGAACAAAGGGTGTAGTGTAGTCAAGTAAATATAAATAAAAATCAGCTGACCTTGTATTCCATTCATTTGTACTTCTGAGTAGGTAGTTAGTATCCGTAATTTATATTTCGCTCCCTCGATCTTTCAGTATTTATGAGCGGTTAGCTAATAATAATAAAGTTCATATATCCCAGTAATTGCAGTTCAAGTCCCTGGAGTAGTAGTAGTAGTAGTTTTGATAGAAATATTTGAGAAATTATTGTAGACAACCTCGTATTTTTCAGTAGGCCTAATTAAGGACACTTTTTTTTTTCTCCGTCCCGTGGAGTAGGGAAAATAATAGTAATCCACCAGCTGTAATAATCACATAACCACATTTCAGTAGAATTGTAGTGAAGATAAGGTATAATATATTAGATAGTATCTTGCCAGTTATATTCGTGTTTTTCTTCGTGTACGGCAATCCTTTTGATACTTAAGCATTTAACCAAACGCAGTGTAGTGTACATAGTGTAGATACATTGTAGTATAGATACAGAACATTTAGATAGTGCCGTATCTTGCCTGCTATATTCGTGTATATCTATTAGACCGTAATACTAATAATAATTTGTCTAAGCATTTAGCTTCGTTGGTAATCTTTGAGTACAGTAGTTCTTGCAAATTTCATTTCTGTTGTGCTTAGTAGTGACATACGGTACGGTACCGGTATCGTAATTAGGATACGTCTGAAAGTAGTTTAAAAATTACTGTAGAGTACTGTACAGTAGTATACGAGTAATATCCTATTAGAATTTAGTGTGCTTATTTTATTATTGTAAAATATTTGTGTAGCACTGGTGTAGTAGAGGTATCCGTAGAAACTCTTACTAAAATATTGTTGAAATTAGGATAGGCTTAATTGCAGTTTGGAATTGTGTAGTTCTTGTGTATTACTTTCGATATTCAGTAATTAACAGCAGCTTTTATCCTGTTAGGGGTTGTAGGATTTTAAAAAAATAGAGCACGACTAAGTAGTATTGTAGTGTAGTCGTATATTAATTACCTTATTGTTGTGTACTATCCCAGACAATATATCCCTCCGTTCATTTATTTTTTTGCAAATAAGTTATTTTATTTTTTAATTTAAAAATTTCCCCCCCGTAAAGAATGGCTAAGGAGCGCGAGTGTACTTATTGTGGGTGTGGTGAGGCATTGAGGGGTATGAGGGAGGAGTTGGAAAGTTTGAGGGAGATAATTAGGATTCTCACAGAAGACAGGAAGGAAGATAGGACTCCCTCAAACAATGTACAGGTTACAGTAAGTGTACAAGAGGGAGGGGAAGGAAAGGGAGGAGTTGTAGAAGACAGGTGGTCTAATGTTCTAAGGGGAAGGAGATTGCAGGCCAAGGGCTCTATTCAGGATCAGAATTCAGGACAGGTGTCTGTGCGAAATCGGTACGAGTCACTCCAGGTAGAACAACAGAGGGAAGATGAGGGACAGGGAACTGTTGCTGAGATGCATGGAAGTAGGAGGAAGGGAAAAGGTAGGAAAGGGAAAGGTAGAGTAGAGGATAGGAAAAGACAGGTGGAACAGGGTCATGGGAAGGAGAAAAGGGAGGAGGAAGTAGCTTCTGCAGCTATCAGGAAAGATAGGGCTGACCAGGAGGGGAGGGGATCAAATAAGGTGGGTAGGGTTGAGGCTCTGGTCATGGGGGATTCCATCGTTAGACACGTGGGGAAAGTGTGTGGAGGAAAGGGAACCAGGGTAGAGTGTTGTTATCCAGGAATTAGGTTGAGGCAGATGTTGAGGAAAGTAGAAGAGAGGGAGGAGGGGAAGGAGAAGGTGGTAGTGTTTCACGTTGGTACCAACAACGTAAGGCAAGCTGATATAAGTACCAACATAGTTGGAGATGTGTGGGATCTGGTAAATGCAGCACGGGTGAAGTTTAAGAAAGCGGAGATTGTTATTAGTGGAATACTGTGTAGGAGGGATACTGACTGGAGGGTGATTGGGGATTTAAATGAGACTATAGAGTGGGTATGTGGGAAACTGGGAGTGAAATTTCTAGATCCTAATGGGTGGGTAGGAGATAGGGATCTGCGCTCGGATGGCCTTCATTTAAACCGCAGTGGTACGTATAAGTTAGGAAATTTGTTTGGAAGGGTAATAGGGAGGTACATTCAGGAAAACGGGATGGCCTAGGGAGCGGTGATAAGGGAACAGGGAACTGGAAATCAAGTAGGGATGACATAAAATTGTTAGTGTTGAACTGTAGAAGTATTGTAAAGAAAGGAATAGAATTAAGTAATTTAATAGATATATATTTACCAGATATTGTAATAGGAGTTGAATCATGGCTGAGAAATGATATAATGGATGCAGAAATTTTCTCACGGCACTGGAGTGTGTATCGTCGAGATAGGATAGGAAAGGTGGGAGGGGGAGTTTTCATTCTGGTGAAAGAAGAATTTGTAAGCTACGAAAAAGTTAAAGATGAGACACATGAAATTCTAGGTGTAAGGCTCATTTCTAAAGATAATAGGCAACTTGATATATTTGGAGTGTACAGATCGGGAAAGGGTAGCACTGATGCGGATTCGGAATTATTTGATAGGATAGTCAGCTATGTGGGAAACGACATGGAAAGAAATGTGATTGTAGCAGGAGATCTGAATTTGCCAGATGTCAATTGGGAAGGAAATGCGAACGACAGGAAGCATGACCAACAAATGGCAAATAAGTTAATATGGGAAGGACAGCTGATTCAGAAAGTGATGGAACCAACCAGAGGGAAAAATATCCTGGATGTCGTGCTGATAAAACCAGATGAGCTCTATAGGGAAACTGAAGTAATAGATGGTATTAGTTATCATGAAGCTGTTTTTGTTGTAGTTAAAAATAAATGTGATAGAAAGGAAGGTCTTAAAAGTAGGACTGTTAGGCAGTACCATATGGCTGATAAAGCAGGTATGAGGCAGTTTCTAAAAAGTAACTATGATCGGTGGAAAACGGTAAATAAAAATGTAAACAGACTCTGGGATGGGTTTAAAGAAATTGTTGAGGAATGCGAAAACAGGTTTGTACCTTTAAGGGTGGTAAGGAATGGTAAAGACCCACCTTATTATAATAGAGAAATAAAGAGACTAAGAAGGAGGTGCAGACTGGAAAGAAATAGAGTTAGAAATGGCTGTGGAAGTAAGGAGAAATTGAAGGAACTTACTAGAAAATTGAATCTAGCAAAGAAGGCAGCTAAGGATAACATGATGGCAAGCATAATTGGCAGTCATACAAATTTTAGTGAAAAATGGAAGGGTATGTATAGGTATTTTAAGGCAGAAACAGGTTCCAAGAAGGACATTCCAGGAATAATTAATGAACAAGGGGAGTGTGTATGTGAGGATCTTCAAAAGGCAGAAGTATTCAGTCAGCAGTATGTAAAGATTGTTGGTTACAAGGATAATGTCGAGATAGAGGAAGAGACTAAGGCCAAAGAAGTAATAAAATTTACATATGATAACAATGACATTTACAATAAGTTACAAAAGTTGAAAACTAGAAAAGCGGCTGGAATTGATCAGATTTCTGGGGATATACTAAAGACAATGGGTTGGGATATAGTACCATATCTGAAGTACTTATTTGATTATTGTTTGGTCGGAGGAGCTATACCAGATGAATGGAGAGTTGCTATAGTAGCCCCTGTGTATAAAGGAAAGGGTGATAGACATAAAGCTGAAAATTACAGGCCAGTAAGTTTGACATGCATTGTATGTAAGCTTTGGGAAGGCATTGAAGCTCAACTTGTAGGATTCCAGCAAGATATAGCAGATATCATGGATTCTGTAGGTCAAATGGACTGTATCGCGATTGACATGTCTAAAGCATTTGATAGGGTGGATCATGGGAAACTACTGGCAAAAATGAGTGCAATTGGACTAGACAAAAGAGTGACTGAATGGGTTGCTATATTTCTAGAAAATAGATCTCAGAGAGTTAGAGTAGGTGAAGCTTTGTCTGACCCTGTAATAGTTGAGAGGGGAGTTCCTCAGGGCAGTGTTATCGGACCTTTATGTTTTCTTATATATATAAATGATATGAGTAAAGGAGTGGAATCGGATGTAAGGCTTTTTGCGGATGATGTTATTCTCTATAGAGTGATAAATAAGTTACAAGATTGTGAGCAACTGCAACGTGACCTCGAAAATATTGTGAGATGGACAGCAGGCAATGGTATGTTGATAAACGGGGCTAAAAGTCAGGTTGTGAGTTTCACAAATAGGAAAAGTCCTCTCAGTTTTAATTACTGCGTTGATGGGGTGAAAGTTCCTTTTGGGGATCATTGTAAATATCTAGGTGTTAATATAAGGAAAGATCTTCACTGGGGTAATCACATAAATGGGATTGTAAATAAAGGGTACCGATCTCTGCACATGGTTATGAGGGTGTTTAGGGGTTGTAGTAAGGATGTAAAGGAGAGTGCATATAAGTCTCTGGTAAGACCCCAACTAGAGTATGGTTCCAGTGTATGGGACCCTCACCAGGATTACCTGATTCAAGAACTGGAAAAAATCCAAAGAAAAGCAGCTCAATTTGTTCTGGGTGATTTCCGACAAAAGAGTAGCGTTACAAAAATGTTGCAATGTTTGGGTTGGGAAGAATTGAGAGAAAGAAGAAGAGCTGCTCGACTAAGTGGTATGTTCCGAGCTGTCAGCGGAGAGATGGCGTGGAATGACATTAGTAGACGAATAAGTTTGAATGGCGTCTATAAAAGTAGGAAAGATCACAATATGAAGATAAAGTTGGAATTCAAGAGGACAAACTGGGGCAAATATTCATTTATAGGAAGGGGAGTTAGGGATTGGAATAACTTACCAAGGGAGATGTTCAATAAATTTCCAATTTCTTTGAAATCATTTCGGAAAAGGCTAGGAAAGCAACAGATAGGGAATCTGCCACCTGGGCGACTGCCCTAAATGCAGATCAGTATTGATTGATTGATTGATTGAAGCGGTAGAGGTGAAATCCCTCGCTGAGTCCGTGAGAAAACCAACCCTGAAGGATAAACTGATTAGGAAAGAAAGAAAGAAGGAAAGAAAAGCAAGATCATAGTACTATAGGGCCATAATCTATCATTCCCAAAAAAATATATATTTATGGTTGGTACAGCTGGCCTACCCACTTCCGGGGCCAAGGAAAGAGAAACATTAAATATCTTTGTGGAGGGAAAAAGTTAAACATGATAAAATATGACTTCATCTAGTTTTCACAAGTCGGGCTGAGCGGTTCAGACGGTTGAGGTGCTGGCCTTCTGACCCCAACTTGGCAGGTTCGATCCTGGTTCAGTCCGGTGGTAGTTGAAGGTGCTTAAATATGTCAGCCTTGTGTCGGTAGATTTACTGGCACGTAAAAGAACTCCTGCAGGACTAAATTCCTGCACATCGGCATCTCTGAAAACCGTAGAAGTAGTTAGCGGGGCGTAAAGCCAATAACATTAATTACATCTAGCTTTTAACAAGCTGAGCATATCAGGCGAGAAGTGTCCTGATGACATTTTAGTCGTTCAATACAGGAATGTCTTTGGGTGCTGTGACTTTTACTTTTTTTTTTTTTTTACTGTTTGATTTACGTCACACGGTCACATATAAGTCTTATGGAGACGATGGGACAGGAAAGGCCTAGGAATGGGAACGAAGCGGCCGTGGCCCTAGGTACAGCCTCAGCATTTGCCTGGTGTGAAAATGGGAAACCACGGAAAACCATCTTCAGGGCTGATGGCAGTGGGGTTCGAAACCCACTACCTCCCGGGTGCGAGCTCACAGCTGCACGCTCCTAACCGCACGGCCAACTCGCCCGGTGTTTTTACCCTTCGGTTTATTGACTTGGCTTGTATAACCTAAAACTTAAGCTATGTTAGACAATATTTTAAACACCAACATCACTATTTTCACCTGTGTGCAATAATGTCATTTATTTCATTAATATTATAATTATTATAATTGAGCATTGTTAACTTATAAGACCCCAACAGACAAGCATTGGTTTTGTATAGAGTTATACATTTGTTAAATTCACGTTGTTTTCTTTCATGATGTACACGCCTGTTTTTTGTTATATTTAGTATTTAGTATTTAGATATAGCCTAAATTTCTTTACAAATTAAGCTCTTCAATAAAGACATAAATAACTGTCGCATACCAAGATAAATTGGTAGAATTAGAGCTGTCAAAATGGTTCATAACCCCTTTGATTTATTATCTTGACATGGATCACCCAAAACATAGGTTAGGTTTGGAGAATACTTTAATAATCAGCATTAATTAATGCACTGTTTATTACTTTCATATTCCAAGATGTAATTGAAGCATTTAAATAAAGCATCATACATTAAAATTTAAAGTTTTACCACTAGAACAGCTGACATGGAAAAGGGATTGAAAATTCAAACAAATTCATCTTACGTTAAAATCTTCAAAAAAATAAACTGTAGACTTTTCCGATATATCACCAGCATTTCTCTGGCTCGCCAAAATCCATTTCTCCCTAGTTTTAGCATCTTTGGAACATTTATAAACAATTTGTTTGGGATGGTATGCGATGTGCTATTGCACATCGGAACTCTACACCATTTATAAGTTTTCTGCCTCACTGTCTGCGCAGGATTCATTTTAAGTCTAAAATATACCACTCAGATTATTATCCAATGTATACACCTCGAATTTAACTATACCAGACACTAACATAAAGTAGAAATACGCGAAGTGTATCCTGCTTCTCACAGCACACTATGTGTTATTTCGTCTGCTAATTCAGTCAACCTGTACGATGACGTCAGACCAATGAGATCACGTACTTGCGTCACATGACAGTTTCGTACATTGATTTCGATTTTTATCATGTTTGGAGTTATTATTTGTACATTCTGATCACATTTTTGAATTCTGCATGAAATTTTGAATCAGATTAGCATATTTTTAATTAAAACCCCGGATCATGCATGTTCCCTATTCTGTTTATTATTAGTTGTTTGTCAGGGAAATTTCAAACAATGTGTGAAACGTGAATAAGAAACTTTCTTTCAACAACTCACCGTCAGAAACCTGTTTCCCATGCATGCTGTACTATTCAGTGAGACAGATAGAAACAGCCGCACTAGTTTGTTTTGTGTAATGTTGGATATTTTGTGAAACAAACTCTCTTCTTTCTTCGTTTGAAATGGAACCAACATTTGAATGACCAGTCTCGAAATTGTGCTTTACATTAAATGTGGGGATACAATTGTTTTTGAACACAGGTAACACATCTTTTTATCAGTCCAAATTCCCTTGGATAGAGTTCTTGAAAAAATACGGTCACCACCTTTGTTAAGTTTCTGTTCTTTTAGGCACCAAAAACATGTTTGCGATGTCCGTGTACAAAACCACCAGAAAACGACACTATCTCACTTGCCTTCCGGACCTATCAGTGTGGCAGTTGCCGTATTGCACATCCGAATGGAACTAGTATTGAGATTTTCTATATTTATTTCTTACACGTGAAACATTGTAGTACAAGACGTATATATAAAATATTATGTTCATGTGGCGTGCCACCGAAATCATGTTCGCATGTCACCTAGTGACAACCATTGTCAAAGTGGAACAAGTCCGAGCTCAGCTCCCTATAGATCAACAACCTGAAACTAAATTCAAAGTCAAAATCAAACTTCAAGAATGATTTAAAGATCAGAAAGATAACCCCATTTACCTTCTAAAGATATTAAAGGATTAAAACAAAAAATAAAAGATAATGACCTTATAATCACAAACGCGAAAAAAGGTAATGTGTCAGTTATCATGCACAAGAAAAAGTACATAGAAGAAACTGAAGCATTTTTCTCAGATAATACTTACACAAAAATACAAAAAGATCCTACTCACTCTGTCCAAAGAAAACTACAACAAATACTTAGAAACATTAATTTCATCCTTAATGAGAATGAAATATCAAGCTTAATTAACATGAATCCAAGACTACCGATAGCAAAAGCTTTGCCTAATTAACACAAACCTGACACACCCATAAGACCAATTATTAACTTTATAAACAGCCCTCCCTATAAAACCTCTAAATCCAGCTAAGACCCAAATTTGTGCGTTCCATCTGCGGCATGCGCAGGCCTCTCAGAAACTCAAAGTACTATGGAAGGGGAACTTATTGGAGCACTGCTTTACACCAAAGTAGCTGGGAGTTATGCTGGATCGCACATTAACATATAAGAAACATTGCCAAAACCTGAAACAAAAGATAGCTGCCAGAAACAACATTTTACAAAAGTTATCAGGAACAAGTTGGGGAACACAACCACAAACAATTAGAACATCAGCTCTAGCTCTATGCTATTCTGCAGGAGAATATGCCTCCCCGGTTTGGTACAGGTCAGCTCATATGAAGCAGGTCGACATCGCTTTAAACAAAAGCTGCAGGATCATTACTGGATGTTTGAAACCTACACCCATTGAGAAGGTCCAACTTTTAGCTGGTATTGCTCCTGGTGAGATTCGTAGGGAGGTAGCAGCTAACAAAGAAAGGCTCCAGTCATCTTCTTCAGAAGCACACCCTCTCTATGGATACCACCCAGCCACACAGAGGCTAAAATCTAGGAAAAGTTTTCTCCGCACATCAGTTAACCTTGAGGGGAAAGCAGAGAATGCTAGAGTCATAATGTGGAAAGAAAGAATCCACCACCTTTCCAACTGGATAGAGCCGAAGGAAAGTCTTCCATGTGGACACCAGGAGAAGTGGACAGCATGGAAAGCCCTTAACAGACTCCGTACAGAAGTCGGCAGAACCAAAGTAAACTTGCGGAAGTGGGGCTTCTCAAGTGATTCATCACTTTGTGATTGCGGAGAGCAGCAGACGATCCAACATCTATATCAGTGTGTTTTATGTCCTTCAATGTGCACTATGAAAGACTTGATTGCAGCCTCCCCCAACGCTATTGACGTCGCCCAATACTGGGCAAGCGTCATCTAGCTCTCGAATATTGTTGCTCTATCTGTGATTGTATAATAGACTTGTATATTTGTATAGTAGGAATGTAGATATCTTGTTGGTTTTTGTTAAATATCTGTAAGTAAAGTTGATACTTCTGACACAAATAAAGAAAGAAAGAATAGTTTTCTAAGAAAAAGTAGATAGATAGATAAATAAATGTCTTTATTGGCGTAGTTAAGGCCATTGGGCCTTCTCTTACACTAAACCAATTAGCATACATTAAAGTCATAAATAATACTACCATTATTAATACTAGAAGACACAATTTAAACAGAATCAAAATATAACTTAAATAAAATTCCACAACAGTGAGACATATAATAATAATAATAGTAGTAGTAATAATAATAATAATAATAATAATAATAATAATAATAATAATAATAATAATAATAATAATAATAATAATAATAATAATTTTTTTACAAGGGATTGTGGAAAATCTTCAAAAGACACTTCTGACGGGTCCGCACTCCACAAGTGTGTGGCATTCTTACCCACTAAAAACCACACACTCTTTTCCCACGATGTGTGTCATCACCCCGGAACCGCTCTCGCATTACTTCAGGGTGATATCGTGCTTTGTCTTTCAGATGTCTTCTTTTTTCATTTCTCCTTTACAAACGTTCGTATGCTTCCAAATACTTCTTCTTCTGACGAAGGACGTTCTCCACGTACACTGCCACCTGATCCCAGGATTCCTGGTTTCACAGCAGCACCGAAATAATATTATCTGTTGTCAATTCTCCTAGTTCAATTTCCACACATCTTCTCTGAATCGTCCAATGGCCGCATACAAAAAAAGGTGTGAAATACGTCATCAATGTCATCACAGTATATGCATGCTGCGTCACTCGCTCTGCCCACTTTATGCAGGAATTTCCGGAAATATCCATGCCCTGTTAGAAGCTGCGTGAGGTAGTAATTTACTTTACCATGGGCCCTTTCAACCAAGATATCCAAACGTGGTATCAGTCGCTTGGTCCATTTGCCTTGACGGTCACTTTCCCATCTGAGTTGCCATCGCCTCATCCGTTGACTGAAGGCACGCTTCTTTGCACATTTCTTTCCCAGCTCTCCTTGGGTACGCCAGATTTCATGTCGCTCCAATGCAAGTAGGTCTATTGCTGCCACCATGAGGATTGCAGGTTCGGAAACCGTGAGGTATGCACATGCAATACGTAAAGCCGCTCTCCGTTGTACGGCAGCTATCCTTCTCCAATACCAAGCAAATCTCAAGGATTCAGCCCAGATTTCACAGCCATATAGGAGCACTGACTGAACCGTCGACATGAGAAGACGTCGTTTACTGGATTTCAGACCTTTAATATTTCCCATTAGTCTGCTAAGTGCAGTCATGTATTTTACTGCCTTGTCTGTCACTCTCTGAATATGATTCCAGAATGTGAGCTTGGAGTCAAGTGTCACTTCTAGATATTTTGTGCTCGCAGATGTTTCAATCACTAACTCTCCAACAGTCATTTGTGCAAGAGTTTCGATCCTTTTCCTCGTTAGAATAACTATCTCCGTTTTGTGTTCGGCTAATGTTAGACTGTGGCTCGTTATCCATTCTTTTATGCGCCGCATCACCTGGTTCAGTTTGATTTGAGCCATTTCAACATTACGAGCTACTATCAAGGTGGCCACATCATCAGCGTAGCCCACAAGCTTCGTGTCCTCTGGCATCTCCAAACGTAACAAGTCATCATACATTATGTTCCAAAGATCTGGACCAAGGATCGATCCCTGCACTGCACCAGCCGTCAGGCATATTGTCTTTTCTCCATCTCTCATTATATGCATAAGATATTGTGGTAGCTTGAAAGTTTCCTCAAGAGCTACCAACATGTCGCTCCATCTTGCCGAATTGAAGGCATTCTTCACATCCAGGGTCACAAGAAGTGTCAATTTACGGGAATGATGGTTGCCCATTTGTGCCTTTTCTGCTGTATTCACCACCTCCCACACTGCATCTAGCATCGAGTGTCCTCTACGAAATCCATGTTGGCGAACAGATAGATCCGCTGCTAGTTGAACTGCTGAGAGGATTCTGGGCTGCAGAAGTTTCATCAGGCCTTTTCCAGCTGTGTCCAGCATACATAAAGGTCTATAACCACCAAGTTTTCCTTTGCTGATCAGAACCAAACGAGCCATTTTCCATCGGGGACTAAAAACACCCGTTTGCAGGCAATTATTGTACATATTCAGCAACAGTTCTGGACATAGTTCTGCTATTATCTTTAGCACTTCTGTAGGTATACCATCTGGTCCTGGAGTTTTCTTGTTTCTAAGAGAGCTAATAGCTCTATTCAGCTCTTCTACAGTGAAGAGGGGTATATCATGCAGGTCTTTTTCGTCATCACAGTCAATCCTCTCTGGATGATCTGGGAATAGTGTATCCACAATTTGTTTAATTGTTTGCGGATCCCCACTCGGGGTTGAAAATGTCCCGAGTTTCTTCATTACAATCTTATAACCTTGTCCCCATGGATCATCTTCTACTTCTTTAGCCAGTGCCCACCATTTATCGGCTTTACTTTTTCTGACTGCATTACGGAGTTCCTTCTTCGCTGATTTGTACTCCGCTGTGACTGAGGTATTCTCTTGACTGCCTCTCATCCTCTGAGCCCTGCGTCGAAGTCACAGACAATTCTTTCTCAGTTCAGCAATCTCTTCGGTCCACCAGTATGCTGGGCGCTTGCTATTTCGCGGTCTCCTTCGGGGCATTGAGGCGTTGCATGCTTGATGGATTAGCTGCACAGTGAGTTCAACACATACACCAGTTGCTTCTTTCCCTCTACGAGCAAAACATTTTCCAGTTATGTTCTCCATTCCATTCTGTATTACATCAATGAACTTTTCCTTGTCGATACCGGCTACGTTCCACCGTGCTGGCCTCCGCAAAATGTTTCTTTCTTGAGGAGATTCTTGGAGCAGTCGAAAGATGATATATTGGTGATCGCTCCCCGTGTAGTTCTCAATCACTTGCCATTCAGAAATCTTAGGCGTAATATACTCTGATGAAAAGGTTACATCCAGTATTGTTCCCTGACATCCTGGCAGTCAAAATGTTGGCACATTTCCAATGTTGTTGACCACCAAACCCGTTCTGGCTGCCATCTCCATTATACGACGTCCTCTGGAGTCTGTTTGTGGCATGCGCTATTCCAACGCTTGAGCATTTACGTCACCAGCGACCACTAGTTTTATTTTCATTCTGTGTATTACATCCTCAAGACCACCAAGTTTCATCTGAAAATTGGAAACAGATTCATTTGGCATAAAATAACAGCTTACAATAGTGGTTCCCCCAGTCTGTAGCCAAACAAAACCGTCATCGCATCCATGCTGTGTTACTGGGACTTTTCCTAGATCTGGTATCCAAATTGCAGCTGTTCTGAGGTTATCCACAAAGCACCCTAGATGGTCCCTCTCTTGATATGGTTCGCTAATAATAATGATGTCTACTTCCATCTAGTAAATCAGCTGTGTCATAAGATCGTTAGCTGTTTGACTCCTGTGCATGTTTGCTTGAAGTATTCGCATCATTTACTGTGATTTTTTGCCTTCTCCAGAGCTTCACGAAATATTGCACATGCTCCCGATCCAGGAATGTGATTTCGTTTAGCTTCATTGACATCCTTGTCTGTACAAAGCACTTTCTCCCGCACCCTTCAGCCCCACCTTAAGCCCTCTTCCTAAGCCATATTTCATTTCAATACAAGAACTTACTGATTTCCATGATTACAATTTTTACAACACCCCATTTATACTTTATTCTTTGTTAAAAACCTCTTAGTATGTATATTCCTTGTATTATTAACTATTACCATAATAACATCTCATTTCACTTGTTATTCTTTAAAATAACATTTTCTTAGGATTTTGCCACAAATGATCTTTGCTCCAATACGGCTGATGATGACCCCCTAGATGGGTCAAAACTAGTACCGTGTAATTTATAATTTTGTGAATATATTGTAGTATTGAAAAGGTGGAAACGTTTACGTTGTTATTATTATTACTTATATATTGTTCTTTTTACAGTCTACTGCCTTGTGGCCAGATTCTCCACACTTAAAACAGAGCTTACTTCTGTCGGGGCCTGTGCAGTTTCTTGCCAGGTGACCATATGATAGGCATCGGAAGCAGCGAGGTAACATGGTTCTAGCTCTTACTCTGCAGTATAGCCATCCTATCTTAATTCTTCCTGCTTCCAGTAATTTTTGAGCGTCCTCGTCTTTGGTTTCGAAGATGGCAAGTTTCTGTCCGCAGCTGTTTGGTTTCGAGACTGATATTTTCAGTTCTCCATGGGGATTGCCGGAATCTCGTCTTACAGCTTCCTCCACGTCTGCGGCGGTAATGACGCCATCCTTGTCTTGATTCTCCAGTGTAGTTCGGGGGATTAAAGCCTTTACATCGCCGTCACATCCGAGGGCATCTCTCAGAGAATTACTGAATACCTCCCTATTTTCAATCTTAGTTGTTTTGTGGAATTCAAGAAGAACAGCTCCAGCTCTTGTTTTACGGATGGATCGAATGACTCCTCCACTGTCTTCCGGCTTCACCCTGTTCCTGATATCCTTCAAAACATCAGCAAAAGTCTTACCGTTCATTGGTTTGATGATTATGGCTTCTGAACGACTCCTACATTTAGAATGAGGTCGTTTCCCATTTTTGCTAAGCACTGTAGTTTCAGGATCATTACTGGCCTGTTTTGTTGGAATATCGTCATGCTTCCTATCCTCATTCTTCTTCTTTCTCTTCTTCTTGGACAGAAACGTCTCCCATTTTCCTTGATCTTCCTCCTCCGAGTCATTTGTCACTGGTGATGTGTTGGACAATTCCTTATTCTCCATGGTAATTGGTCTCTGCTTTAGTTCTTCTGCAGATTTCTTCCACGACATCCTGCATGTTGCTCCAACCTCTAAACCTTCTAAACCTTCTAACCTCTAAAGCTTCTTCCAGCTTCATGAGGCCATTCTTTATTTCCGTTTTTAGGATTCTGAGAGGAATAGCCATTATGTTCTTCAGTCTCAAGATGCACCTCTTCTTTGTATTGATTCTCCATTATCTGCTGACTGATATCATCAATCAGATTTAGGTCAGTACTCCTACCATTTCGGCCATTGTGGAAACTTTCCCTTGATACACCAGGGAGCTCCACTGTATCACACAGAATGTCTGCTTCTGCCATCATGCCAATGCGAGAGTCTAGCTGGCCGTGTCTTGGGTCAAGGAGATGAAGTTGTGAGTAGGCGGCTGGGAGCGCTTACACTATAAAGTGATCGTCTATCTACCACAGTGTACCTTCTCCGTGATTTTGATCTTTGGCAAGATGGCTGCTCACAACAGGATTATTTCACCGCAAACTTTTCAATATTTCACTCAATATTCTGTCGTTCCAGTTGTAAACAAACACATCTATCATGCAATGGGGCTTAAAATAACCATACAAGCTCATTTCGGTAAGTGCCTTCACAATATAAACCCACTTTTTTGAGCTATTTTATAGCTGCGAAGTTCACGCATCCTTTCATGTCCAATAATAGTAATAATAATAATAATAATAATAATAATAATAATAATAGCTAACAATGATATTGTAGTAGCACGATCACTGAAAGGCCAGAAATTCACAGGTCACTCGCAACTTGCTGTACCTCTTAACGCTCTTTTAAATGACAATGTACTTGGTATTCCTCTGACATCGTCCAGTAAACGATTCCATTCTCGTGTGCCAAACACAGAGAATGAGCTGTTATATGCGGCTATACTTTCCAAAGTGGAACCACAATCAGTAATTCAATAGATTTTTGTAAAATAATTGAGAACACTAAATTAAAACCATCTTTCACCTTGAACTCATGCGACGTTACTAATATGTATTCTACCATCCCTACAAAAGAAACATTAGATATAATTAAGAATAACTTCAGGACACATAAGAAACTTAGTAACCATGAAATAGAAGAATTTATGCTACTCCTAGAATTTACCCTCAACAATAAGTACTTTTCCTTCAATAACGCAGTATATCAACAGAGAGGTCTCCCAATGGGATCCCCAGCATCAGGTATCCTTGCTGAAATATACACAGATCATTTAGAAAAAAATAAAATTTTAAATGAAGAAAAAGGTATTATTATCTGGCTAAGGTTTATTGATGACATTTTTGCAATTATAGATGAACAAATCAATAGTAGTGCTAATTTAATAGAACCTTTCATAAAATTTACATTTAAAATGGACAACAATAAAAAGCTAAATTTCCTGGATTTAACAGTCAAAAGAAGAAAATTTATCCTTTTCAATCTTTAGAAAACAGACCCAAACTATAAACACCATACAAAAGGATTCGTACCATCCTGCGGAACATAAAAGGAGTTCCTTTTTAAGCATTTTGACCCTTGTCCAAAAATGATTTCCAAACAGAAATTAATCTCATTTACAAAATAGCGATAAACAATGGATATACAAAACACAACATAGATAGATTAATAAATAAAATGAAGAATAAACCTCAAATACAGTTGATAATAGAGCATAAAAAGAAAAACATTGCCACCTTCACTTATAATAATGGGAACATTTACCAGATTATTAATGTTTTTAAGAAACTTAATTTCAAAATTTCTTTTCGCACCGATAATAATAATCAACATTTAATTTTCAATTCCAAAGCATTGCAAGTAATAACAGATATTCAAATTCGGGGATATATGAACTTAAATGTTCAAATTGTGCTAATTCATACATTTGACAAACAGGACATAATTTCCTAGTAAGATACCAGGAACATATTAATGCTGAGAAACATAGGAAATATTTGGCCATGAGTCTTCATATGACTGAATATAAACATAATTTACGACAATAGAAAAGGACTTGACCATTCTGCAAACGTTAAACAAAGGTAAATTAATGAACATTTTGGAAAATATCTATATTAAGATTGATCAAAATCAAAACCCTAGCCAGAACATTAATGAAATAACAGAGAATTTCAACATATTGTTAGAAGAGGCTACCAAATCAGATTTATCTAGAAAAGCCATCAACAAGGAGCCGGAAAAACATCCAACACATCTCCTCTCAGTTAGCTCCACCGTACACAGCATTCCCCCTACTCCTCGTACTGTTTCTCCTCGCCTATCACACCACCACTTCTCAGTTAGCTCCACCCTGCACAGCATTCCCCTTGCTTCCCCCACTTCCCCTACCTCTCCTTCCACTTCTCCTTGCCTACCGCAAGCTTCTCACACACACACAGAACTTAGTCAGTTGACGACATGGCGTAAGGGAGGACGCTAAATACAACACGACTGACTATGAGGTAAACAATTTCATGTATCCTTATATACTTCACCAACACACATTCTTACAAGGTTCTCTCCTTTAAAATATCTCCCTCCTTACTCAATTTCTTTTTGTTTCAGCACATTTTAACAGTCTAACTTCAAAGGTCAACTTCAACTACGGGTGTTTCAAGAGTTCTCCCGACAACCATATTTTAAGAAAATATTTTATATTCTCAATTTTATCTTCAAGTTCAACAAGTGTACATGTCTCCAGCATAAAGAAGACCCCTTACGCCGATTTTATTTGTCACTTGGACATTGACTTGGAAATTTTAACCAAACATGAATGAACATTTTATTTCATCACATAATCATTACCGGTACTAATGTTTTAATTGTCCTGCCCTTTTTTGTTTAATCTTTTAGCTGAAGATGTTCCATAATCGGAACTAAACATGATCTATTCTGTATACACCTAGAGACTAAGCTGGATTGTGTCATGTAAACAATAAACTAGCTATAGGAAATTGACAAATATTGGAAGGTGGGAATCTCCTTATAACTTAACCTTAGTTGTGTTGAGCCAATATGGTACAAAGTATGTGATTTATAAGCTGAGTTAAATCAAATAATTAGATTTAATTACCCCCCCCAACTTTCCTCTTTCAGCACCAAATAGTAATAGCTTTTTAAGGTTCCCATGGGAAAAAAGAATAAGGTTTTATAACATGCTTACTATTCATGTATTATCATCTAAGATTGTTGGACACAGCTGAAGATGACCACTAAGTGGTCAAAACATGTACTGAAATTGTTGATGTTTTTATAATTTGCCAAAGGCATGTAATAAAGTATCGATTAGGTGGTAATTTAATGTAATTTGTTATGGTTGTAAAAATATTTACGCGGGTTTGAAAAAGTTGACTGTGGAAAGAAAAGAAGTACCATATGTTATCTTTGTATGTTCATGTTTACTTGTTGAACTTCGAAAAATTGACTTGTGTAATATTTTAAAAAGAAGTTGTTTGTTTTTTCATGTGTGTTTTAAGTAAAAAATGTTATGTTCTTTTTTGGTATGTGTGTTTTAAGGGAAAAATTTTAATAATTTTAGGGTATTGGTTTTCGGCGATTTTATTATGTATACATCATGTTTTCCGTAAAGGTATTAACTTGCAAGGCACGGTGTAGTTGCACATGCCAGGTCCGGTAGGATGCTGTGAGGAATTTCCGGTTGCATCAGAATGGAAATTTGTTGAAGCTATGCTCGGTATTTTGTCAGCAGTTTTATCTGGCCCTTATTGGCCAAAATAAGCGCATTTCTTATTGGCGAATGTGGGAAGTCCAGGCGCGCTCATTGGTTGTTTTGTGATTTCACCACTTCTGGCCAAGTTCGTTCCCTCTGTCTTGTAGTTTTGACCGGTGACAGGAGAAGTTGTCTTCCCCACCTGATGGGTCCCCAGCCATCCAACGTAAGCACTATTCAGTTATGGTTTCGGGTTTTAAAGTTTCAAATGTAGTCAAGAAGGGGAATAGAAAAGAGCTTAAGAACTGTAGGGGAGTCACATTGATATGCCACTGTGCAAAGGTGTTTAAGAAGATTCTGGAGAATAGAATCAGAAAGAGAGTGGAAGAAAAGTTAAGAGAAGAGCAGTATGGTTTCAGATCAGGACGGTCCACAGTAGACCTTATATCCGCAGTACGCCAACTACAAGAGCGTCATTATGAATGGATGAATGGGGTAAGGATCTTGTGATGGCCTTCGTGTACTTTGAGAAAGCTTATGACTGTGTGTGTAGAAACAAGGTATGGGAAGCCTTACAGAGAAAAGGTGTCGAGGAACAGACCGTAGAATGAGTGAAGGAGATGTACAATGGCAGTGTCAGTTGTGTGAAAATAGGAGCAGAGAGAGCAGGCTGGTTTGAGAAAAAAGGTGGATTAAAACAAGGAAGTGCTCTGTCACCTTTGCTCTTTGTAGTAACAATGGACGAGATAATGACAAATACGGGAAAAGAAAATCAGAGAAGGAAAAATGAAAATGATGATGTTTGCAGATGACCTGTTTCTGGGGAGAAAACAAAGAGGATATCCAGGAACAGACAGTTAGATGCTTGGGTAGATGAGGAACAATATGGAATGAAATTTACTGCCCAAAAGAGCGAGATAGTGATCACAAGTAGAAAGAAGGAGAGACCTACAAGAGGGATAATGCTTGGAGGGAACAGCTTAGGAAGGCAGAGAGTTTCAAGTACTTAGGAAGTATCATAGGAGAAAGTGGAAGAAGGACAAGGAAATAATCGAGCGTGGAAGACAAGCAGGAGCTTCCTGAAAAGTGTCAAAAGCCTGGTTTGGAGCAAGGATGGCCCTCAGAGAAGCAAATGGGTGATATACAGGATGTACCATATACCTATTCTGACGTACGCAGCTGAGACTTGGGTAATAAGGCAGAGAGCCGTGAATAGAATACAGGCAAGTCAAATGAAATTTTTGAGAAGTAGGATAGGAGTGACAAGATGGGATAAGATGAGAAATGAGAAGGTTCGAGATATAGTAAAAGAAGAGCCACTACAGAATAAGATAGAGGCATCTAGACTTAGATGGTATGGACACATGAAGAGAATGACAGAGGAAAGGATACCGAGGAGGATGCACGAAATGTAGATAACAGGTAAACGACCAAGAGGAAGACCAAGTGACAGGTGGATAAAAGGAGTGGAAGGGTGTGTACAGAGAAGAGGAGAGGACTGGGGAGAAGTGGCGGGAAGACAAGAGGAGATGGAGAGGCTTATGTTACAAGCTGACCCGGACAACAGCTGGAAACTGCAGACGATGATGATGAAATGTGGTCTTTATTTCAATTTTCTTTTCCTCCGGAGTTTCCCTGGGATTACTTCCATTTGCCAAATTTAATTTCACATGACTTAGCACGTGTGGCTAGTCATATTCATTTTGTTTTAGAGACACTTCCCTTTTCTTCTAGTTTTGTAAATTGCTTTATATGTAAAATTTCAGTTTCATTTTTTTGGTTGTAATTGTATTAATGCATAAATTTTAATTTTTCCCAGGGTCTGCCTCTTGTAGTTCAGTTTCCTTTTAACATATTCTCATTCAGGACGAGCTCCTTGTTCTGAAGTGTTTTAGGAAAGGCTGCTTCTTGAACGGGTTCTGTGTTAAGATGTTATTCATTTTCACCTTTTCCTTCTGTCATTGTCTTAATATGTAGGCATAATTTGTGAACATGTGTTACTTTTCTTAGATGTATTAGGCTAAAGTATTCCTAAATTTCGATATATTTTTAAACTCATCACTGTGAAGCTTGTACACATCTGATGATGCAGAGTTGATTCCCATAGGGAACCTAAAATATTTGTCCTGAATGAGTAAATTTATAATACCAATATAATGGTCCGTTATTGGACATTATAAATTTTCCAGCTAACTCATTCTTGGTTGCCTGCGTTTCACCCTCGTGTGCTAAGTTAGGCTCGTCAGTTGGGACTTAGCACACCACCCAAGACGCAAGGCTAGTGCATAACGTGGAGGCCACTGCATAGGCTATTTGAAGCCACCAGCAGTGCAATGCACTATGAGAGCTATGTCTCATTTCCAAAAATAGATGCCTGCCTGGCCATCAAATGATGCAGAGTTGATTCCCATAGGGAACCTAAAATATTTGTCCTGAATGAGTAAATTTATAATACCAATATAATGGTCCGTTATTGGACATTATAAATTTTCCAGCTAACTCATTCTTGGTTGCCTGCGTTTCGCCCTCGTGTGCTAAGTTAGGCTCGTCAGTTGGGACTTAGCACACCACCCAAGACGCAAGGCTAGTGCATACCGTGGAGGCCACTGCATAGGCTATTTGAAGCCACCAGCAGTGCCAATGCACTATGAGAGCTATGTCTCATTTCCAAAAATAGATCCCTGCTTGGCCATCAAATGATGCAGAGTTGATTCCCATAGGGAACCTAAAATATTTGTCCTGAATGAGTAAATTTATAATACCAATATAAATGGTCCATTATTGGACATTATAAATTTTCCAGCTAACTCATTCTTGGTTGCCTGCGTTTCGCCCTCATGTGCTAAGTTAGGCTCATCAGTTGGGACTTAGCACACCATTCAGGACAAATATTTTCGGTTCCCTATGAGAATCAACTCTGCAATATTTGATGGCCAGGCAGGCATCTATTTTTGGAAATAAGACATAGCTCCCATAGTGCATTGGCTCTGCTGGTGGCTTCAAATAGCCTATGCAGTGGCTTCCACGGCCTCCTATATATTGTCGGTCCGTGGATGTTAGTATATTCAGTGTTTGGTATTTCTAGAACTTTCGAGCAGTATCGAGTGGTTTCTCTACTTCCGCTTCAAGAAGGTTCGAGTTTTCTCTCCGTTCTTGTTCTTGATCTTCGTCCTCGACATGACGCTTTGATGGCCTCTGATCTCCCGCCGTTGGGCTCGTCCAATATGGACGCCGAGAACATCAAACAAGGTTGACCACTCTCTCCGGAATCTGAGACTGAACGTAAGAAGTTGTGTGGCCCGCCGGCCGGTTCCAGCTCGTCTGGATCCACTTTTACTTCACCCAGCTCCACTAATACTCAGGTTTCCGGAATTCGACCCTTGGGCTTACAGGACGGTGATTCTACAGGATTGTCTCTACCACCACCACTTCAACCTACCCCTGCGCACTACTCGCCTGCCAATACTCGTAGCTATGCCCAAGCTGCCAAAAATCCGGCATTGGCTCCTACCATCTGCCAGCGCAGTGTGATTGCACCGGTACCGCTGCCCGCACCTCAATTCTACCTCATCAAACTCACGGATATGGATCCCGATAAATCGTCTCCGCAATATGTCTTTCATACTATCAGCACGGGTATCTATGGCTTCTCCTCCTGTGAACTGGAACTACAACCAACTAGAGATGGGTCTGTCAATATCAAGACGGCTCGCCCTTTCCTCACCGCTCTCAAAGAAACTATTGGCCTGCATCAATTTGGCAAAGGTGCCAAGGCTCAGGACCTTACTCGCCGGCCTCCTGCTCGGACCCCTGAATCACCGTCTAGATCGTTACCCTTGCACTCAGTGGTGGCTTATCGGGTTTTCGAGAGACTGGTCGGACGACGACATTAGTGACCATCTACGAACGACGAACTTCCAGATTTTTCGGGTGGTCTGTATCAAAAATGCTCAAGGTCCGACTACTCTCATCAGGATTATTTCCCACGATGTTACTACTCTGGACTCTTTCCTGCGTGATGGTGTTGTTATTCACGGCATCCGTCACCGTGTGGAACCGTCTCGCCAGGCACCCCCACAGAAGATCCGCTGTGGACGCTGTCAGCGCTACGACCATGCTGGAACATTGTGTCCGTCGGCCCAGTAGCCAGGAGCACCTTACCACTAACTGCCCTAACAAGTCAAATCCAAAATGTGTCAATTGTTCCCAGCCTCATCCTTCCTATTCGTATAAGTGTAAATCCTGTCCAACTCCCGATCCAGCTCATCCTGTGATCTCTCAGGATCTTCCTTCCCCCCAACCTTCCTTTCCCTCTCCTGCCTTTCACCTGGAAAACTTCATCCGCTTCATAACTATGTTACTCAAAATATCCTGCCTTTCCACCTTCCCTTTATCCTACAACAGGTTCAGTTGGCTTCCCGGTTGGCGTTTAATACCCATGTTGATGCAGTCTACTCGGGGAATAAAATGCACTTTGCATTTTTTCCCCTAACTGCTTCCCCTTTTATGGGTTAAACGTTACGCTTATATTACGCTCTCTACCAGCCCACCGGGATCTCCTGAACCTTTCCTTGGATCAGTATGACCCGGATGTCTTTGTCCTCAATGAAACTTTCCTAACGCCTACCCATCAGACCCATTTTTCGAAATATCGTTTTTATCGCGCTGATCGTATTGGCGAGGCACGTGGCGGCGTGGCTATCGGTCTTAAACGTTATATTACTAGCCGCTTGCATTATTACACTTTCACTACTGTTCCTTTTGAATATCTTATTCTTGAAACTTTTCTTTCTAACGGCTCTTCTCTTGCTATTGCTACACTCTATTTACCGCCTCGCACCCCTCCTCCAGTTGACTTTATTAAGTATCTCGACTCTAAATTTTCCACTTACATTCTAATTGCTGATATTAATATCTCTCCTACAATATTACTCAAACACAAATTTTTACTCACCTTCTTAACGACATCCGGGCTATACAGGTTCCTTTCCCTTTTCCCACTCGTCCCATTTCCAATACCACACCTGATGCCTTAATCCTCTCCCCTTCCCTTTTCACCAACCTCACAATAGATAAACTGCTCTTGATTGACTCCGACCACCTCCCCGCATTACTTACTATTCCCTCTGTCTCCTATCTGAATACTACCCCCCTCAATCGTCCCCCTCCTACCCATCGATATTCCAAAACAAACTGGACTAATTACCACACCACTATTACGAACCTCCTCCCTACTTACCCTCCTCCCACTACATTTGCCTCCCTCCTCACTCTCATTGCTCAGGTCGAACATGCACTTCAACTTGCAGACACTCAACATATCCCTCGTCATTCCTATCATCCCACTAAACCTCCCATTCCTCCTAAAGCTCTCTCCCTCCTCCGCCTCACTCATGAATATTATCATTCTTATATTCGCACTCGTGATCTGACCACTCTCCTTGCTCATCGACGCACACTCCGTCATGCTCGCTCATATATCAAAGCTATCAAGAAGCAACACTGGACTAACGCTTGTACCAACTTAACTGATATACATGACTCTCATAAATTCTGGACGACCTTTCGCAGACTTACTAAAACTGGCACCCCCTCTCCCACCTATCCTATTATTACTCCCCCTATTCCTCCTACTACACCTAAAGAAAAAGCCGATGCTTTTGCGGATTATTTTTCTACTGTATTCTCGCCTTCTCATTCCTCCCAATATTACCATCCTGACGAACCTCTCATTCTTCGCCATAACGATCCCACCCACCCTCATCATCAACCGTCTTTTTCCCACTATTGTACAATTGATTACTCCCACCCTTTAAATATGCCCATCACCCCTCATGAAATTCTCACCTATATCTGCAATAAACATAATACTGCTCCCGGCTCAGATCATATCACTTATCGACATATTCGTGAAGCCCCTTTAATTCTTATTTATCATCTTTGCACCATTTACAATACCATGCTCTATACTGGTTTTTTCCCTGCCCAATGGGGCCAGGCCATCATTCTTCTTTTTCCTAAACCTCATCTTCGTTCTTATTGTTCCATTTCTCTTCTTTCTGTTCTTTCGAAGATCTTTGAAGGTATCCTCAGTCAGAGACTCTCCCGCTACTTACACTCACTTCATCTCAATCCTTCCTCTCAAGCTGGTTTTCGACCCCACTTCTCTACTCATGATCATCTTTTTCATATTACTTCTTCACTGGACATCTATCTCCGTACTCATCGCCCTGCTGCCTTAATCTGTTTAGACGTTGATAAAGCCTTCGATTCAGTTTGGCATGCAGGTCTTTACTATAAAATGTCTCATCTCCCCCTCCCCACTAATATTCTTCATTTAATTTATAATTATCTTAAATGTCGCTCTGCAATGATTTCTATTCACGGTACTCATTCCTATTTGTTTCCTATCATGTCTGGAGTAGCTCAGGGTTCCCCACTTTCCCCACTTTTATATATCCTCTATACCTACGATATTCCCCACCCTGATCCCCCCCCTCCGACTGTATCAGTACGCTGACGATTTGGCACTATTAGCTTTTGCGCCTAATTTTACTTCTCTTTCTCATAAAATACAAATCTCACTGCCCTTGAAACTTGGCTTAATTCCTGGCACCTTACCGTTAATACTACTAAAACTCAATTCCTAACTTTCCGTTCTAAAACTCGTTCAGTTCAGAACTGTTCCAGAATAGTGACCATAAATCTCTAGTTGGGTGAGTAGCTGTTGGAAATCTGTGTTGTGGTCGAAAATCAGAGTGACATCATCAGCATAAGCAAACATATCCAATGTTCCTGGTGAGAATGTGCGCTTTAAATTACTAATAAAGGGTTCTAACGAGATAACAAACATTACCATAGAGAAAGGATAACCCGTCTCCGTCCTGTTAGTAATCGTCTTCATATTACTCTTTATAATGTTCCTCTTGTTGAAACTAAACTTCTCACCTATCTCGGTATACAATTTCAAAATAATTTTAAATGGTCCCACCACTTAGCTTCGATCCATCGTAAGGCATTATATCGTTTCCGCGCCCTTCGTACCTTAACCGGGTCCACTTGGGGATTGAAACCTCCACATATCCTTACCCTCTACAAAACCTTCATTCGCCCCTTATGACTTATGCCTCCCTGACCTGGATTACAGCCCATCCCACTGATTATGCCCGCCTATCCCGCCTTGATAGACATGCCATCCGCGTCGCATATAGTCTTCCCTATGATACTCCTTCTGCTCACTTTTTACTGTACTATGACTTTCGCCATATTCTCACCCATCTTTATTCCCTCCGTCTTAAATATCTCCAAACTGGTCACCATTACCGTCACCCTATCATTACCGAAGCACTCACATTATCTCCACTTGCCACCTCCCTTTTGCATAATACTCGGACCCCGCACACTGCTCATCTTTTTTCTCCCGCTCCGCTTTAATGTCCACTCCCTTCGCACATTGCGACCTACTTTCGAATAAGATATCCACTTTAAGCTCAGAGTGAGTTCATTGCCCCTGGCTACGGTCGCACATACCTCTGCCACACTCCGACAATGGTGCCATAAGCGCTCGACTATAACTGTGCAGTGCAATAAAGTGTTGTGTTCTCACAATTTTCTATCTTCACTAGTGGTTTATCGTTTCTCGTTATTCATGTAATTAATTTTTGTTGTTCATCATATACCTTGTGTTTTCATTTGTTGTGCTAAGACTCTTGTTCACCGGCACATCAGACTTAGTGACTGCTTATCATTGTGCTGATATAATACCGATATAATGTACCCTCACTTATTTCTGTCTTTTCTCTTTTGATGGCTGTGTTTACTACTTTTCTTGTTTATATTTTCTCTCTTCACTGTGTTTGGTGTGACAAAGTTGTCTTACATTAGTGATTACTATATCGCAAGATGGACAATATTTCTCTGTATTATTCGTACACTATGGACATATTTTCTCCCAGAGCTCTTTTTCTTGCCCATTAATGGATATTGTCTATATTGTATATATTGTATATGTTGTATCTTTGTGCTATTCTCAATAAACGGGGTCTAGTGGGGGTTTTTCCTTCTCGGGGTGGGGTGCGGGTCTCTCACTGGGGTGCCGCTTGTGGTCGCGTTTCCCCTGCGCCAGACATTCCCACGCTATTCCTTCCTCTCTACCCATGTTGATTTTCACTATGTTAATTATATTCTACGGCTGAAGAGCTCCTTTGTTGAGCTGATGGCCCGCTTTCCCCCATCACGGGAGAGAATTGAACATAACCTACTCTAGGCTAGGCTAGGCCTCCACGGTATGCACTAGCCTTGCGTCTTGGGTGGTGTGCTAAGTCCCAACTGACAAGCCTAACTTAGCACACGAGGGCGAAACGCAGGCAACCAAGAATGAGTTAGCTGGAAAATTTATAATGTCCAATAACGGACCATTATATTGGTATTATAAATTTACTCATTCAGGACAAATATTTTAGGTTCCCTATGGGAATCAACTCTGCATCATTTGATGGCCAGGCAGGCATCTATTTATGGAAATGAGACATAGCTCTCATAGTGCATTGGCACTGCTGGTGGCTTCAAATAGCCTATGCAGTGGCCTCCATGGTATGCACTAGCCTTGCATCTTGGGTGGTGTGCTAAGTCCCAACTGACGAGCCTAACTTAGCACACGAGGGCGAAACGCAGGCAACCAAGAATGAGTTATCTGGAAAATTTATAATGTCCAATAACGGACCATTATATTGGTATTGTACACATCTCTCTAAATTTGCTGTGTTAAACTTGCGTCATTGATGGTTCCGATTGTAATGTTATTTATTGTTATTATTTCAGTAAATTGTAATACATAAATTAAATCACCGCTAATTTTGTATCACCAGCAATATCAATACATTCTCACTGCCTGGGTAGGATCCCAACCACTTCCCATCTCCATTCCTTTAGTTGTCATGTTGCCTAAACAGATAATTACATTCTGCTGTTTTTCTGCATTAATCGTGCATATGTGTTCGAGGTTATTTGATCTGGTCTCATTATCATTATTATTCATCCATGTGTCATTATTAGTCAGTGATCCTGAGAAGAAGAGGATCAGTCACATTCATTTATCTCAAATCAAGATCCCTTAGTTATGAGATGATACTTTAGAAACCATTTAGGTACTTTGAGTAGTTATAAGGAATCTTAGTTGTAAGCATTTTTTTTTTTTTTTGAGGGGAAAAAAGCTGGCCAGCTATATTTGAGATTATATAGATTAGGATTTGTTTTGGTTGTAATGCGAATGGTCATTTGTGACCATGCTAGGTATAATTTTGAGACAGAATTAATAAAATCGTCTCCTTGTTTTGACATTTTCACGTTGGAGTTTATGAAGTAGAATAACAACTGCCAGATCATCTCAAACAACCAACAGGCTATAGTCACCTCTCTGTCAACACTAGGGTTTTCAACATGCGCTACATTGCGAATTCTTCCACATCTAAGGCTTTATTGAACACCCTATTTATTGAATCTACGCTAAACAGCTCACGACTACAATGTATTACAAAGATTATTCTAGAAGGAGGCACAACACCTCTATACTGATACTTCAAGCGCCTTTTGACCTTATCACGCAACCACTTGGAGTTAACAACTCTACCGTAATTCTAGTACCTGATTCTCAATCAACCATGTTCGAAGATTCATTTTTCAATATTTTAATTAATCCACGCTTCATTAATATCAAATAATCTTTACAATCCAAATGTATATCAGATCATTATGACTATGTCTCGTTCTACAAATAACCAACTTGTACTTTTTTAGACAAACACTAGTATTCATTCCTTGTACATATAATACTATGACAAGTTCATTATAGAATTTTAGTTGTATTTTAAGCATCGCTTTCTCCATAGACTAGATATTTCTGACTGTTTTATCTTGTATTAAAGCATGTATTATACTTTAATGAGGAACCCAGTTCAGGGCCCTGACTTAGCTTTAGATTAAGTATGGCTGAAGATGCTTACAAAGCCTAAGCAAAACATGTCTCATTTTAACATATTTGCAATATTTGTATCTTAAACATAAAAGATTGTATGGTAATGGAATGGTGGTTTTTTTATAAATTTGTTTGAAACTTTTACATTCTGTACTCCAATACGGCTATCATAATGAGACTCATGACATGTAATTATTGGAGTTTATCTCCGTAGAGATTGATTTGCGGCATCTTCCTGTGAGATGTGGACTTATTGGTTAAAGTCATTTAAAATTATGATCTGCTTACTTCTCCTATATGTGAGGATAAATTACTATTCATTTGAAACTTAACTGTATGCAGTTCCCTGAGATTACATTGTAAGAGTAAGATCCTGTCTGAACTACACTCTACCTGTCGTCGAGCGAGTTCCCTTGCTGGGTTGTAGCCTACTGCATAGTCCTCTTCAGGCATGTGCAAGCCAACTTTTGCTTGCCATTGGAGAAGAAGAATGGCCTGTCTGCCGAGAACATGGAAGGAGGACAGACGCGTGTTCCTAGCTTCGCTGTGAAGCTCTTGGACAATATGGATCCTGGATGATTTAGTGAATATTAGGGGTTTCATTCTCCCAACTGAAGTGCCTTTCTTCTCTGGACGGAACTCTTGGAACATCGCAGATGTAGTATATTTAACAAATTTTATTTTATTTTCTGCCTTGAGTAAGTTTGGCATCTACCTTCCACTACACTGCCAAGACTGTAAGTTTAAAAAATTTTCAACTTCATATCTGTTATGATTTCGTCGAAGTGCTTGTGCGGGTTGATTAGTGATACATGGAAAATCTTATCTGGAATAACAACATCGAAATGTACCTGAACTCGAGTTCGTGAATAATAATAATATTTTTGGCGGCGTGCTATAGTTGGAAATCAGTTCCCATGAAATGGTATTGTCCTTCAGATAAGGCAAAGTTCAAAATTAGAATCCTTAAAGATGTTTCACTGTTATTGTAATATTTATTTTATTATTATTATTATTATTATTATTATTATTATTATTATTATTATTATTATTATTTTCATTTCAAAAAAAGGTGATGCCTTAAGCCCTTGTTACAGAGGCTGTGTTAGGGTAATGGAATGTTACTAAGCGAGGCAGTATTCATAAGGTATTACCATGCGGTTATTTCCTGATTCTGCTTAATTCTACTTTTTTTTTCCTTCCCCTGGGAGCTGGTTTTTCAGATGGCATTGTTGCAACTCTAATTGGGATTGGCTCAACTTTTCCAGGGGCATTTATTGTTGTTGTTGCTATGGTGATTTGGTATTGATTGTTGGCAATGAATGGATTATTTTATGTTCCGGTGGGATGCTGTAATGTTGATTGCTAAATTCGATGACCTTATTTTCGGCAGATTATTTGTGTGTGATTTGATTTATTTCTTGATATCTCTCTTTATCCTCGGGATATTATTTTTCTGATTTTTCCCGGATTTATTTGTGGGATTTTTCTTTGCTTAACTCTGCGTGTATGTGGGTGTGAAAATCCTTGTGATAACTCCTCGCCTAGTGGCTTAAGGTGATTTTAAACTTACTTGGTGTATTTTCCGGAAGAAGGAAACATTGGTTTAAAAAAAAAAAATTAATTCAAGAATTAGAGTACCTCAACTAATAATTTTGTATGGATTTAAGCAAAGCCAAAGGCATTAAAATGTGTCATTATTTATTTGAAGTTCATTAACAAGGAAGGTAAGGTAGCTTAGTAAAGTTAATAATATTGGGTCCCAATAATCTAGGCCTGATCGATCCATAGGGTAATTTGTTGATTTTTCTTGTTAAATTTCTATTTTAACTTTTAATTCCTGTTGATGTTCTATTTTCCTGTTGTCCAGAGTTTATTTTGTTTTCTTCCTTTCTTTCATTAAATTTACATATTTATTCCAAAAGTACCTGGAAGTGTCTCTCTCGTAGTCATTTGAAAACATACACCCGTTTAATTTTCTTTCCATCCACGGGTTCTGGTCACCTGGTCTATTCGTGGAAAGTACTGCTTTTCACTGTGTTGTCTTTTTCTTATTGGGTAACAGTTGCTTCCACTTCGTTTTTGTTTTTCTGCATTTCCTTGTCTTGTTGCCACCAGTGCGGACACTGCAGGGATGGGTGTTCATGCGGGTTAATTTAGTATGATGTAGTTTGGGTAAGATTAAGATCTTCATTAATTTTCATAACTAGAGGTTCCCTGTAAAATTTTCTTGTGTAAGGGAAAACTCCGACAGGTTTTCTCTTACTGTACAAAAATAATATGAGTCACCACCTTATCAATACACTAATGTGTACAAATGCAAAAATAATTTTACTTCATATTGTGTAATATAAATTGTAAAGTGATAACATGTAGAACAGCATGTACCTCCCAGAAAATGTACATACTTTACTATCTTAGTAATCAATTCACTAGCATTTTGTCAAATTGATGAATTATATTCAATGCAATACTTTTGACACTATATGCAGGAGAACATAGGACCTATATACATAACAGCTCAAATAGAGTAGACCTATAAATCTCATATAACACATATTTCCAAACTAAGATGTACCTACCATATTCTAATGACAATTGAATTTAACTTAAACATTAATCATTATATGTGATGTTTTTGTAGATATTTTTGTGTATGTCAAATGAAGATGATCCCTTAGGGGTCAAAACCGGTCTTGACCTTATTTACCAGTTTGAAAGTAAATAAATTAGTGTATTGATAAGGTGGTGACTCATATTATTTTTGTACAGTGATACCAATCAATATGGAAATGAAGCTTATAAATAATAGTAGGTTTCCTCTTAGTCGTTCGCCATTTTTCTTTTTGAAATTATATTTAGTGCTTGACCCAGGGGGCTGGGGTATTCCCAAGTCTGTGGGAGGGGATCTCCCGATGGAGGTCGTTGAGACACCAGTTAAGTGGCTCGTAGCTTTTGTCCACCGAGGTGGCTTTGGCTTTGTATTCCCTGTCTGCTGCGTATTATGTTGCAGTGGCTGGAGGGGTCTGCAATCTCTCTTTGCAACCTGACGTGCCTAGTGGACGGGCACACTGAATGTCTTGGGCTCACAACCCAGTGGCCAGATGTCGAGACGGCGACTGCTTTATTTTTACCTGACAGCAACCTGATGTGCCTATTGGAGAGGCACATTGTATGTTTTGGGTTAGTGCCCAACACTACAATCCAGCGGCCAGATGTCCAGATGGCAGCAGTCGTGCTAGACTGCACCCCATTTCGCTACCAGATACCCGTTGGCTCAAAGTATGGATAGGCCGCGCTACAACTTGCCTGTGCACAGAGCTGGGACTGAACTTACATGGCACCGGGCGAGTTGGCCGTACGCGTAGAGGCGCGCGGCTGTGAGCTTGCATCCGGGAGATAGTAGGTTCGAATCCCACTATCGGCAGCCCTGAAAATGGTTTTCCGTGGTTTCCCATTTTCACACCAGGCAAATGCTGGGGCTGTACTTTAATTAAGGCCACAGCCACTTCCTTCCAACTCCTAGGCCTTTCCTATCCCATCGTCGCCATAAGACCTATCTGTGTCGGCGCGACGTAAAACCCCTAGCAAAAAAAAAAAAAAAATTACATGGAAGCTGGTGGAAATGGCCGTGTCGGCAACCACATATTCAGCGATAACCAGTGGTCAAGTGCAGCAAAGTCAATCCAATAACTAGAGTGAAAACTAATGCAAGATCTACTCATTTCAGACCTTGACAGGAAGAAGGTAGTGGGAGCCTTCTTAGAGAAAGTGAATACGACCTGCGTTAACAATTAACTATACCTTTACAGTGGACATAAGTGTCGAACATTAAATATTTTCACAAGATTCTATATTATTTTTTCACAGGGTTGTATTTTGTTATGTTATTTATCAGTGGACATGAAAGTTGATGTAGTGACATTTTAATTTATTTTTTTGGATATTCAACGTAAAGCTACAATGACTGACAATAAAGTGTAAGAAAGTCATTTGTCTCGAGCTATGCTCGAGTTTTGGGGAGGGGAGTATGTTATGATTATAAAAATATTTATCTGACTTTGAAATATTGGACTGTGGGAAGAAAAGAAGTACCATATGTTATCTTTGTATGTTCATATGTTTATTTGTTGGACTTCAAAAAATTGACTGTGTGTAATATTTTAAAAAGAAGTTGTTCGTTTTTCAAGTGTGTTTTAAGTGGAAAATGTTATATTTGTTTTTTTTTGGGTATGTGTGTTTTAAGGGGAAAATTTTAATAATTTTAGAGTATTGGATTTCTGCAATTTTATTATGTATTAATCATGTTTTCTGTAAAGGTATTAAATTGTGAGGCACGGTGTAGTTGCATGTGCCAGGTCTGGTAGGATGCTTCGAGGAATTTCTGGTTGCATCAGAATGGAAATTTCTCGAAGCTACGCTCGGTATTTTGTCAGCAGTTTTATCTGGGCCCTTATTGGCCAGAATACGGGCATTTCTTATTGGCAAATGTGGGAAGTCCGGGTGCGCTCATTGGTTGTTTCATGATTCACCACTTCCAGCTCTGGCCACTTGGCCATAGCCAATCTCGTACCCTCTGTCTTGTAGTTCTGACCGGCGACAGGAGAAATTGTCTTCCCCACCTGATGGGTCGCTGGCCCTCCAAGGTAAGCATATTCAGTTATGGTTTTGCGTTTTGAAGTTTCAAATGTAGTCCTTAATATAATTTTCTTTACCTCCGGAGTTTCCCCGGGATTTGTCCCATTCGCCAAATTTAATTTCACATGACTTAGCCCGCGCAACTAGCCATATTCATTTTGTTTTAGAGGCACTTCCCTTTACTTTTGGTTTTGTAAATTGCTTTGTATGTAAAATTTCATTTCCCTTTCCTTTAGTTGTAATTGTATAAATGCATACATTTTTATTTTCCTCAGGGTCTGCCCCTCATAGTTCAGTTTCCTCTTAAAATATTCTCGTTCGAGACGAGCTCCTTGTTCTGCAGTGTTTTAGGAAAGGCTGCTTTATGAACAGGCTCTTTGTTAAGATGTTAATCATTTTCACCTTTTCCTTCTGTCATTGTCTTAACATGCAGGCGTAATTTGTGAACATGAGTTACCTTTCTTAGATGTATTGGGCTAAACTATTCCTAAATTTTGGTATGTTTTTAAACTCACCACCATGAAGCTTGTACACATCTCTCTAAGATTGCTGTGTTAAACTTGCACCATTGATGGTTCTGATTGTATTGTTAGATGTAGTTAGTATAAGTGAAGTACGTTGGCAGGAAGAACAGGATTTTTGGTCAGGTGACTACCGAATTATCAACACAAAATCAAACAGGGGTATTGCAGGAGTTGGTCTAATAATGAATAAAAAAATAGGACAGCGGGTAAGCTACTATGACCAGCATAGTGAAAGAATTACTGTCGTCAAGATAGATACCAAACCAATGCCCACCACAATAGTGCACGTCTATATGCCTACTAGTTCAGCGGATGATGAGGAAGTCGAAAGAATATATGAAGAGATAGAATATTTAATACAATATGTAAAAGGTGACGAGAATCTAATTGTGATGGGAGACTGGAATGCAGTAGTAGGCCAGGGAAGAGAAGGTAATACAGTAGGAGAATTCGGATTGGGACAAAGAAACAAAAGAGGAAGTCGGATGGTTGAATTCTGCACTGATCATAATTTAGCCCTTGCCAATACTTGGTTCAAACACCCAAACGACGGCTGTATACGTGGACGAGACCTGGAGACACTGGAAGGTAACAAATAGACTTCATTATGATTAGGCAGAGATTCAGAAACCAGGTGTTGGATTGCAGACATTTCCCAGGAGCACACGTGGACTCTGACCACAACTTGTTGGTCATGAAATGCCATCTGAAGTTGAAGAAATTGAAAGAAGAAAAGAATGCAAAGAGATGGGATCTAGACAAGTTGAAAGAAAAGAGTGTGAGGGATTGTTTCAAGGAACATGTTGCACAAGGACTAAATGAAAAGGCTGAAGGAAACACTATAGAGGAAAAGTAGAGAGTCATGAAAAATGAAGTCCGCAGGGCAGCTGAAGAAATGATAGGAAGAAAAAAGATCAACTTAGAATCAGAGGATAACTCAGGAGATACTAGACCTTATTGATGAACAACGAAAATACAAGAATGCTAGAAAAGAAGAGGGCAGAAAAGAATACAGGCAGTTAAAGAATGAAGTGAATAGAAAGTGCAAGGTAGCTAAGGAAGAATGGCTGAAGGAGAAGTGCAAGGATGTCGAAAGTTGTATGGTTCTAGGAAAGGTAGATGCTGCATACAGGAAAATCAAGGAAACCTTTGGAGAAAGGAAATCTAGGAGTATGAATATTAAGAGCTCAGATGGAAAGCCACTTCTAGAGAAAGAAGACGAAGCAGAAAGACGGAAGGAACATATCCAACAGTTGTATCACGGTAAAGATGTAGATAATTTGGTTCTATAAAAAGAAGATGCTGTTGATGCTGATGAAATGGGAGACCCAATTTTGAGGTCAGAGTTTGACAGAGCTGTGAGTGACCTAAATAGAAACAAGGCAACTGGAATTGATGACATTCCCTCTGAATTACTGACTGCCGTAGGAGAGACTAGCATGGAAAGGTTATTCCACTTAGTGTGTAAGATGTACAAGACAGAAGTCCCATCCGATTTTCAGCAGAATGTTGTTATACCTATTCCCAAGAAAGCCGGTGCTGACAGGTGTGAAAACTACTGCACCATTAGTTTAGTATCTCATGCCTGCAAAATTTTAACACATGTTATTTACAGAAGAATGGAAAAACAAATTGAAGCTGAGTTGGGGGAAGATCAATTGGCTTCAGAAGAAATGTAGGAACACGTGAAGCAATCCTGACTTTACGTCTGATCTTACAGGATCGAATCAAGAAAGACAAGCCCACGTAGTTGGCATTCGTAGATCTAGAAAAGGCACTCGATAATGTTGACTGGACCAAACTATTTAAGATTCTGAAGGTAATTGGGATCAGATACCGAGAATGAAGAATTATCTACAGTCTGTATAAAAATCAGTCTGCATTGATAAGAATCAAGGGCTTTGAAAAAGAAGCAGCAATCTAGAAAGGAGTGAGGCAAGGCTGCAGTTTGTCCCCCCTCCTTTTCAGTGTTTAGACAGAACAGGCAGTAAAGGAAATCAAAGAGGAATTTGGAAAGGGAATCACAATCCAATGAGAGGAAATCAAAACCTTGAGATTTGCTGATGATACTATTATTTTATCTGAGACTGCAGAGGATCTCAAGAAGCTGCTGAATGGTATGGACGAAGTCTTGGGTAAGGAGTACAAGATGAAAATAAATAAGTCCTAATGGAGTGCAGTCGAACAAAGGCAGGTGGTGCAGGAAATATTAGATTAGGAAATGAAGTCTTAAAGGAAGTAGATGAATATTGTTACTTGGGTAGTAAAATAACTAACGATGGCAGAAGTAAGGAGGACATAAGATGCAGACTAGCACAAGCAAGGAAGACTTTCTTAAGAAAAGAAATTTGCTCACTTCAAACATTGATATAAGAATTAGAAAGATGTTTTTGAAGACTTTCGTGTAGAGCGTGGCATTGTATGGATGTGAAACATGGACGATAACTAGCTCAGAAAGAAAGAGAATAAAAGCTTTTGAAATGTGGTGTTATAGAAGAATGCTGAAGGTGAGATGGATAGATTGAATCACGAAGAGATACTGAATCAAATTGGTGAGTGGAGATCGATTTGGCTAAATTTGACGAGAAGAAGAGATAGAATGATAGGACACATCTTAAGACACCCAGGACTTGTTCAGTTTGTTTTTGAAGGGGATGTAGGTGGTAAGAACGGAAGGGGCAGACCAAGATATGAATATGACAAACAGATTAGAGCAGATGTAGGATGCAATAATTACGTAGAAATGGAAAGGTTAGCAAGTATAGCGTGGCATGGAGAGCTGCATCGAACCAATCTTTGGACTTATGACTCAATTAGGATGCTAATGGAAAAATAGTGGGAGAAGGACAAGCCTTTATTTCTAATATTTTTGGACATTGAGAAAGCATACGATAGTGTACAAAGGGAAAGACTTTGGTAATGCATGAAAGAACTTCAAGTGCGAGACAGCCTCATAGACAAAGTGAAAATGTTGTATAGTGGGAATAGAAGCTGTATTCAAGTAGGATGTGGTTTGTCGGACTGGTTTGAAACAAAGAGAGGAGTGCAGCAGGGCAGCTCATTGTCACCACTTCTATTTATTATTGTAATGGATGTAGTAATGAAATCTATTAAAAGGAAAGAACATGGAGATATCAAAGCCTTCACAGTTGCAGATGATGTTGCGATCTGGAGTGACTCGGAAGACGAATTGGGAGAGAGAATACAAAGCTGGAATGAGGAGTTTAAGAAATATGGTTTAAACATCAGCAAGACCAAAATTGTGGTGATGAAAGTGTATGGGGAAGGAGCAGAACCAATAGTCATATTAAATGAAGCCCAACTGGACAGTGTTCCAGTTTTCAAATACTTGGGTAGCGTTATATCAAATGATAACCTAGCAAAACATGAGGTGAACAATCGAATCAATAAGGCAACACAATTTTACCACCAGGTAAGACACCTGCTGTGGGATGAGCAAATACCCATGAAAACAAAAATGACATTGTACAAGTCCTATTATACTCCAATTCTTACATACAGTCTCGAAACCACAAAACTGACCAACAGAAATAATTCCAAGCTTCAGGCAGCTGAAATGAAATTCCTACGCACTGTGATCCAGAAAACCAGGAAAGACAAGATTAGGAATGAGAAAATTAGAGAAGAAGTTGGAATAGATGATTCTCTCCTCAATAAGATTCAGATATCAAGACTGAAGTGGTTTGGTCACATGAAGAGGATGCCAGTAAACAGAACTGCAAAGAAGGAATTTGACAGAAAAGTAGATAGGTCATGATTGGGACAAGTTGGTGGAGGAAGAATGGTTCAAGGACAGGATGAGATAGAGGAGGCTCATATACCACACCCGGGAAACTGGAGATGGTTTAGGATGATGATGATGATGATGATGATTATTATTATTATTATTATACGTGAATGGTCCCTTTTGGAAGGCACGAAGCTTTATTTATGATTTCGTTTGCGGAGGATCCAGGATGCTTTCATCTGTTGACTAAAGATCCTTTTCTGTTCTTCCGTCCACTTGGTACCTGCTCTTTTTGGTACTTCATTCTCTGGAGTAATTTCCCACTTGTCAATTTTCTTTCTATATATATTTCGATTCAAAATGTCTTCAGGTTGAATTTGTGCATTCTTCATGTCCACTTTTGTTTGTTGTATCCAAGGGAAATTCTTCATTTTATCAACTCTTTCAAGAACTTGGTGGGTTTATTATTATTATTATTATTATTATTATTATTATTATTATTTTATTATTATTTTATTTCAGTAAATTGTAATACGTAAACTGAATCACTACTAATTTCATTTCCCCAACAATGCCCCTACGTTCTCACCGCCCGGGTAGGGTTCCCACCTCCGTTACTTTAGTTGCCTAAACTGATAGTTCCATTCTGCTTTTTATCTGAATTAATCTTGCGTATGTGTTCGAGGTTATTTGATCTGGTCTCATTATCATTATCCTTTATACTTATAACTACTATTATTATGTTTTAATTTTTATGCAGTGTAATACCAAATGGGTTACATAATTATTTCAATCTCTACAGCATTAATATGCTCCAGCCCCATGGTGTAGGGGGCAACGCGTCCAACTGTCACCTGGCAGCCCCGGGTTCGATTCCCAGCTGGGTCAGGGGTTATTAATTGTAAAAGATTAATATGCCTATTCTGGGGACTGGGTGTTTGTGTTGTCCTTAACGTTCATTTCCTCACATTCAACACTCTACACTTCTGTAATTACACTTACACGCAGGTTCCTCTCATATGGTGAAAGTAGTGGCAAAAGATCTGCAGAGGTCGACACCACAAACGAATATCTTCTTTTTAAATTGGTCAAACATTATGCCATGAACTAAATGCGAGAAACATAAATATCATCTCAACTTGGATTCTGGAACATGCAGGGATTAATGGCAACATACACGCAGATAAATTAACCAATTACGCCGCAAATGGGTTTGGGATCAGACATTCTATTGCTCTTCCACATACGTATTATGGGAAAGCTCCAATATTAGCTAAAGAAGAATGAAATAATCAATGCCGAAGGCTGGCCGAGAAAAAAAAGAAAACACCTACATCGCATTCAAAGCTTGATTTCTAAAAGACTTGGTTTGCCACAGGAAAATATACGAGACGTACATCACAGCTATCATACGCCTACGTCTAAATCATGCATGTACTCCAGTACATTGTTTTAGAATCAAAATACGGGATAACAATTTGTGTCAAAGCAAAGAACATGTAGGTTTTACATACATACATTTTAAACATTTTTATTCACAGTCAATTTCATGGATATACATACAGAGGTAGTAAAAGATACGGTGTGAATCCCACATAGGGTAAATTTATGTGTGGGCTTCAAAGAATACAATATTTACCCCATGGCATCTACTGAATAGCATTTACTCCATTACCATCTGGTGATATTGTACTAATTTTATGAACTGGTTTCCTGCATTTGGTGTAATAAAGAAGAAGCTGGAAATGAGAGGCATGGGTTAAGGAGAAGGTGAAAGAAAGGAAGGTATTAAAATTATTACTATTAGGCAGTACCATATGGCTGATAAAGCATGCAAGAGGAAGTTTAAAAAAAGTTATTATGATCGGTGGAAAACGTTAAATAAAAATGTAAACAGACTCTGGGATGGGTTTAAAGCAATTGTTGAGGAATGTGAAAATGAGTTTGTACTTTTATAGGTGGTAAGGAATGGTAAAGGCCCACTATTTTATAACAGGGAAGTAAAGAGACTAAGGAGGTGGTGCAGACTGGAAAGAAAAAGAGTTAGAAATGGCTGTGGAACTAAGGAGAAATAGAAGGAACTTACCAGGAAATTGAATCTAGCAAGGAAGTCAGCTAAGGACAACATGATGACAAGCATAATTGGCAGTCATACAAATTTTGGTGAAAATGGAAGGATATGTATAGATACTGAACCCAAATGGGTCATATCATTGGCCTAGAATATTAATTATGGTAGAAAGTTACGGGAATAATGAAGACGAGTTACGTGGGAGGCCAGATGTGTGTTGCAATCCCGTTTGTTCAAGCTTGTAGCCAGATAGCACACGTGTCATGGTCATTTGATTGCACAAGAGAGAAGCTTCCACTCTACAGACAGAAAGTCTGCGACAGAGCTATTCAAAATTTAAGTTGGTAGGACTTCTAAACAGCGAATCAAAGCACAGCACGCTCGAGGCTGAGTGGAAAAACATATGGACACCAACATGAAAGCCCTCCAATACTGGTAAAAATCCACAGGGAGATAACATAGAAGAAGATTCAGGCTCTACACAGTCGGAAAATTAAGACGATATATCCTGGTAAATTATTGTAATTCATGAATATGAGTAATGTCCGGCTCCATGGCTAAATGGTTAGCGTGCTGGCCTTTGTTCACAGGGGTCCCAGGTTCGATTCCCGGCAGGGTCGGGAATTTTAACCATAATTGGTTAATTCCCCTGGCACGGGGACTGGGTGTATGTGTCGTCTTCATCATAATTTCATCCTCATCACGATGCGCGGGTCGCCTACGGGGTCAAATCAGAGGACCTGCATCTGGCGAGCCGAACTTGTCCTTGGACACTCCCGGCGCTAAAAGCCATACGCCATTTCATTTCAATATGAGTAATAAAGGCAGGATATTACACATCTGATCAGGGGATTCCCTAAACTCCATGCCATGAGGCAAGCATACGAAAGGAAGCCACACGCAGCCCAGGAGGCTCACTATGCTTTTTCGTTCGGGACAACTTGGATGGAGATGTGTGGTGTTCGCTGTGGAACGGAATTTTGAGCATTTCTCAGCCTAATACGTACTATATTGAGAACGCATAACTGAATCTGTTGGATTTATTTTACTAGAGAATTGGGAGTATAAATAACCAAGAATTTTGAGGTATAAAGTCTCAAGTTATAAACCTGTTCATTGGGCAGTAAGGACCGAAATGGTATAAAGTTGCGGGAAACTTTGCAGTGCCACGTGTTGGAAATCGCGAAGTTTGCAGAGACGGAATATTTACTAAATTGTGACAAGAGTGTATTGTGCACTTGTGTATAATTCATGTATATTTTTCTGTGTGTATTTTAGTGTAAAAATGCGAGTGATGTCATGTTCAATGTTGAACAAAACAAGAGTGAAGAAAATGGATGTCGAGGAAGGCATTTATGCACACGTTAACGCTACAGATATGATGGTGTGAATCACATAATGGGGCCTACCTGAGGGCCAAACATGCTTTACAGCTAACCAGGGAACAATGCCGGACTTGATAAGTACCTCCTGATTCATATTATTTTCACCTATGCATGATTAGCTGCATCAAACTTGTAAATAATTTTCTTGCATGAAATGATTAAGTTCAATTCTATTTTTCAACGTAGATATAGAGAGTAAATTTCAATACTGATGCCTTGGGGAGTGAATATGTGTAGGATAAGAAACATGTGTTGAGATATGATCTTCTGTAATAATAAGAAACACGTGTTGAGATGTGTATGTTCAGTCTTCAGCCCTAAGACTGGTTGGATCCTCAACAGCTCTGCCATCAGCTGTCATATATGGCCTAGGCATCACTGAAGAGGCGTACTAGGGAAATGAGGAGTGAGGTAGTTTCCCGTTGCTTTCCTCACTGAGCCAGAAGTTGCTATTACATATCAGTCTGCCAAGCCCACTGAAATGCATGCACCAACCAACCCTATGAGCAATGTTTTCACACCATTCATAGCAGGGACTGGCTGCAGAAGGAATGGCATTACTAGCATCGCTCATACCTCAGTCACTTTCATATTGTCAAAGCCAAGGATAAGACATAGACAGATCAATGAAAGTAACAAAATTGCTCTAGCCCATACCAGAAGACATAGTGCACTGTAAACACTAGGTCCTGCCAGCAAATGCTGGTATTGAGATATGATCTTATATAACGTGTGGTCTTCTAACATGATATTCATGTGTGTAAATATGTTAATCAGAATAGATGGTAATCAGTATGTGTTTTATAGTCATTGGGATAGGATAGTGATAATTTTAATCATCAAGAAAGAGTTCATTGACATCATGAAGATATGAACCAGTGACCAGTCATACACATCACAGTGCATATTCAGAGTCTGTTTCATCAATAAGTAACATGCATTTGACCAGAGAATGAAACTGTGCTGTGAGGAAGTAGATATTCTGTCATATAATTCATTTTTGTGATTTGGTTGAGATCAGCTTTGAAGTAAGACCTTTAACATACGACGCTAGTAGCAGGTAATGAACCAGTGATATTATGGAACGTGATATTTGAATATAGTGCCAGTAAATGAAGTAAAATGTTTCTCGATATGTTATGATAAATCCTGGTAAGAATTGCACCAGTAGACAAGTGAAGAGTGAGATAAATATTGTGTATTGAAAACTCTTGTATACTCATGAATAACTGATATTGTAGCCCAAAGGGAACTAAGTTATATGGAAGACGATTTCTGAAAGAAACATACGAAGTTAATTAGAACAGAGAGATGTTAGTCTGTGGTGACAGAAAGATTGCCGTGCGTGTTAAATAAATGAATGTAACTCGTTCTCAGATAAGATGTTCTTACTTGCTCTGCATGTATATAAAAGGAAATTTTAAACTACGTTGATTAGGGTCATAAAATTAAAGAATAAATGTCATTGGTTATATAATTCCGATTCAATGATTTAGGAACAGCACATTGAGGTTTAAAGATTTAATAATATTTCATGATAGTCCATTGTAAGATAGGAAATTATAGGTCACTGTAATGTTGCGATCCAGGTGGTCAGAATTTCAATTCCTGACCAGGTCAATGAACATGATTTTCCTGGTAATTATGAATATGACTGATTTTGTTTTTGTTGCATATGTGATTTATATTTACTGTGCATTTGACAACACAAATTTTGATTTGCAGTTGCAACCTTTGTGTTTGATGTTGTGAATTCATTTCATGTGGTTGTGTGTTTGAGGCAATAAGGTTCTGTCCTATTGTCATAGATTCAATGTAGATTAAGTTTTACTGAGCTCGATAGCTGCAGTCGCTTAAGTATGGCCAGTATCCAGTATTCGGCAGATAGTAGGTTCGAACCTCACTGTCGGCAGTCCTGAAAATGGTTTTCCGTGGTTTCCCATTTTTCACACCAGGCAAATGCTGGGGCTGTACCTGTACCTTAATTAAGGCAACGGCCGCTTCCTTCCCACTCCTAGCCCTTTCCTGTCCCATTGTCGCCGTGAGACCTATCTGTGTTGGTGCGACGTAAAACAACTAGCAAAAAACAAAAATTAAGTTTTTGGTGGGAATTCAAATTAGCTGAGGTCCCTTCGCTACAAGGTGATTGTTTATTTTATGTGTTAGTGAAACAGCTGATTATGTGTATGTGAAGTAATATCATAATGGTAAATTAAAATGTTAAATTAAAACGTTGACTTGAGTTTGTTTGCATCAGGAGTAGTTGTCGATCCGGTCGCATTCCGTGTTAAGTGTATATAGATGAGAGGAGGAAGCCGATATTAAAGAATGATTTAATAATTTTAGATTTAATAATTTTTGGATTTAATGAATGATTTAATAAATGTAATGAGTTAATAATTTTAACATTTAGTATTTTTAACAGAGGTAACATTTCGGATGATTTAATAATTTCTAATAGCTTCATGATTCAATGATCAAACTTACTGTAATGATTTCATAATTTTTAATAATAATAATAATAATAATAATAATTTTTTTGACAAGTCGACAGCTTCCGGTACCTAGGTGAGAACAGCACGGGTAAAGTACAAAGCAACAAAAGTACCACAGACAGAGCTCAACTGCTGCTGAAACTACGATATGCAGCCACGACTACATATGGAAAGAAGAACCTATTGAGGAACGCCAAACTGCAACACTACATGATAACCATCAGGAATGCTGCATTATATGCAACTGAAACGCTGACAATGGGCAAGAAAGCATGCATACAATTGGAGAAGGAGGAAAGAAGAATCTTGAGACATATATGGGGCACCAAAAAAGCAAGGTGAAATCTGGGTACACAGATCAAGGCAGGAACTATATGCGAGTATAGAACCAATCTCAAGTGTGATAAGAAAGAGAAGGTTAGGATTTGTTGAACATCTCATGAGGATGGATGACAGTCGGCTGACGAAGAAAATATGGAATGCAACCTGCTTAACTGGAAATAAGTGGATGAAGGAAGTCAGAGAAGATTGGGAGACTATTGGCATAAAGGTAAAATATCCACTGATGACAGTACAGGATAGGTCCAAATACAAAAATCTCGTGGAAGGTCACAGATGGACAGACACCAGGATCCAGATTCAGATCACGGAAGCCGAGAGAAAGAGGAGGAGTGAGAGAATGAAGAGGTATTGGGAAGAAAGAAGACATACTGAACAAGTCACTCGTGATCCTCAGGGGTCGTAAGAAACCAAATAATAATAATAATTAATTATTTGCGTATGGACCCTATTGGATCACGCATTACATTTATGATTCGCCTTTCTAACAGACCATATTGCTTTCATTCTTTCGCTGTGTGTCTGTTTTCTTTCTTCTGACCACTTAGTCCCCGATCTTTTAGGGACTTCATTCTCCGGCTTTACTACCCATCTATGTATCTTGTGACGGTAAATGTTTCTGTCCACTATTTCTGATGGTTCTATCTGGGCCTTTTCCAGATCATTTTTGACATCTTGTATCCATGGTACGTTCTTCAGTTTTTCGGTGTATGTCAAAATCTTGTGGGTTAGCCTTGAAGACGATAGTCTGTGAACGTGTCCATAGAATTTCAGTCTTCGTTTCCTGACGTCTGCGGCAAGGTTTGACAGTCTTTCCGTAGCTTTGCGTGATTTGAGCCTATACCCTTCTTCCTTGTTATCTGGGCCCAGAATTTTCCTCAAGATCTTCCTTTCCTCCTTCAAGATGTTTTCCAGATCACCTTTATTATTAAGAACCAAGATTTCACTTGCATACAGCACTTCAGGTTTAATCACCATATTATAATGTTTGATTTTTGTATGTATGGACATGCACTTCTTGTTGTAGATGTCACGGGTTCTCCAATATGCTCTTTTGAGTTTTTGTAATCGAACTTTCTGTGCTTCCTTTTCCAACACTGTTGGTTCTAGGATCTCACCGAGATATTTAAAGTATGGAACTCGTTTGATGTGTCCATATTTTGTTTGTAATTCCTGAATGTCGAATTTAGTGCAAATAAACTTGGTCTTCTCTAATGAGATTTTAAGTCCATTCTTCTCAGCGCATTCCTTGAGGATTTCAATCTGTTTGATCGCTGAAATATCACTGTCTGTTAGTATCGCTAGGTCGTCTGCGAAAGCTAAAAAACTGACCGTAATGTCACCGTTCTTTCGGCCAAGTTGAATGGGTTTCCAGTGCTTCTGAACTTTTAATTCCTTCTCCCATTCCTGAATGACTTTGTCTAGAACAAGATTGAAAAGCAGTGGTGACAGTCCGTCACCCTGTCGCACGCCGGTCTTAATGGCAAAGGGCTCCGATACTTCACCCATGAATTTAACTTTTGACTTTGTGTCCATGAGTGTTTCCTTGATGAGTCTTAATGTCTTTGGGTCAAGCCCTTGTTCTTCTAAGATGTTAAAGAGAGACTGTCGAGTGACCGAATCGTACGCTTTCTGGAAGTCGACGAAACTACAAATAATCGGGGAGTTTCGGGTTGCTCTATATTTCAATATCGTCTTCAAGTTAAAAATTTGTTCAACACAGGACCGCCCAGGTCGGAAACCGGCTTGATATTCTCCAATTTTGTGTTCAAGCTGTTCTTGTACTCTTTGAAGAAGACACGCGGAGAGAATCTTGTAGGTGACCTGAACGAGAGAAATCCCTCTGTAGTTATTTACATCGGTTTTGTCACCTTTCTTGTGTACCGGATGGATAAGTGCACATTTCCATTCTTCAGGTAGCTTTCTTTTTTCCAGATGTCCATGATTATTAGCGTGAGCTCCTCAAGTGTATTTGGGCCTATGTTCTTTAATAGTTCTGCAACTATGCCATCTTCTCCAGGCGCCCTGTTATTTTTGAGTCTGAAGATGTGTCTCTGGATTTCTTCTTTGGTAGGTGGTGGAGATTCAGGGTTTACGTGTACAGGAGTTTCTTTGGGCCATCATAATGTTGGCTCCTGGCAATTCAGTAATTCAGAGAAATATCGAGCCAACTCCTTACAATTATCCTGGTTAGAGAGCGCACGTTTTCCGTCTTGTTTTCGGAAGCATAAATTCTGTGGGGTGTATCCACGGATTCTTCCTGCAAAAGTCCTGTAGAAGTCTCGCATATTGTGATCTTGGAAATCTTTTTCTATAGATTCCAGTTGGTCCTTCATGTATCTCCTCTTCGTTTGCCTGATTACTTTTGATGTTTCCTTCCTTGTCTGAAGATAGTGTTGTTGAGCCTCGAGTGACTTCTTACAGTTACATTTCTGAAAGGTTCTCTTCCGCTTTTCCAGTGCTTCTTCACATGCAGAGTCCCACCAAGGGTGTTTCGTATTCTTCTTCAATGGAATCGTCTCTTTAGCTCTCGTAATTATCTTGTCATGGAACTGTTGCCAGGTGTCCGCCTTTTCCTTTTCCCATTCTTCTTTTATGTTAGTTTCCTTTATCTTTTTCGTGTCGAACTTCTGAAGATGACATTTCTTGTAGTGGATTATTTTTGGGGTAAATTTCACTTTGATACGCACTAAATAATGGTCAGAATCAATATTCGCACCTCTTCGAACTTGAACATCATGAATTTCTTTCTGTAAAGGATGTGTGATGGCTACATGGTCAATCTGATATTCTCCAAGAGATTGTAAAGGTGATCTCCAGGTCTTCTGTTTTCGAGGATGCATCCTCAGAGAAGTGGACATTACCTTCAAGTTGTTCTGTTGACAGAGCTCAATAAGTCTCATGCCATTCTTGTTGGTGAATTTATGAGCTGGATATTTGCCTACGGTCTTTTGATATTCTTTTTCCCTACCAATCTGTGCACTGAAATCACCTAGCAATATCTTTGTTTCTTCTCTGGGGACTGCTGCCAAGATTTTTTCGAGATTAGACCAGAATTGTTCTACTTTCTGCAAGTCCTTCTTATTTTCGATGTTCGTGGGGGCATGTACATTAATTATTGTGTATCTTTTGTTCGCACATTGTATGCGCATCGTCATTACCTATTACTTATGGGAGTGACTTCTTTGATCGAATCAACAATGCTTTTGTGGACTACAAAAGACATGCCCAAAAGAGGGGTGCCACCTCTTCCTATTCGTTTGTCTGTTTTACTTTTGATAATACGATAATTACCATAGTCTAGTGTGTTTTCATCCGGAAGGCGTGTTTCCTGAAGAGCTAGTATCTGTATCCTTTGTCGATCTAGTTCTGATGTTAAGGTGTGTAGTTTGCCTGGTTGTAATAACGTGTTAATGTTGAAGGTCCCAATGTATGTGGGTTTCTTTGATGGTAGTTTGCCAGAGAACTCCGACTTTCTCTGTGATCATGGTAGTCCAGGTCCCCCAGAATCCGAAGACCTGGTTGCCGTCCATTGACGGCTGGATTGGTTACCACCTGGGGTAATTTTGTAATTACTCTCACGAATCATAATTGCTTGAAATCAAGGATTAGTCCAGTGTTTCCACTGAGAGTTTAGGACCAGGGATTGCTAGTTCCTGGAATGTAATTTGTACAGCCGTACCTACTAGGTAAACAGACGCTGACCACTTTGCCGCTCGATCCAAGTCAGACGCGAAGTGGATTTCATTTTTGGTTCTTCCGCCCTCTCTGCCATTGAGACATAAGTCCTCTTCTGCCATCGAAGCCGTTGACCACAGTTCTATTCAGCTCAGTTGATCCGCGAGTGCTTATTTGACTAGGACTTATTCTTACCTGTCCTGTATATCTACAGGAAACTTCCCCTATTAGCCCCCCTCGTGTGTGCTTCTACAATTGTAGGGGGCTAACCTTGGTTACCCTCTTCAATTGAAGATCCTCTTTGTGGTGAGGGGGACTAGTAGCTCCTTTCTTGCGATGCCGAATGGAGCCCTATTGGGTAACCGTTCGGCATACAAGGAGGAGGAAGCTAAAGCACCGCCCAACCCTAAGGTGTAACGCGACCCGTGCCGATGGGGTGCATGGCACATGGGAGATGTGTCTTGGACGGAGCCTTCGAGATACTTGGCGCCCTCTCGAAGTAAGTAGCCTTACCCAGGTATGCGGGGCTCTGCCTGGGCGGACATAATTTCCCTAGCTACTCGTGGGATTTGTATGAATACGGTAGCCATCCATAAACCGGAGAGCCCTTCTGGGGCCTCCGAGAGAAACACTACAACAACGACCGAAGGGGACTCTTCGGAGATACCCTCGGATAGTTCATCTTCGACAGTTAGAGGGCTCACTCAAGAGGTGGGCAATCTACAGGTCCAGAAGAAGAAGAAGAAACAGCGCTCTGGCGCTGAAAAGAGGAGATATAAGAAGGCCTTAAAGGCCCGGGAGCAGGCCAAAGAGGGCCTGACTCCTGGGGCTGAGGGGACTTCTACTATCACAACAGCGACAACAGTGGAGGGATCCAATGGGCACAAGAGGCGGGACCCTGAAAAGGGCTCTGCTTCTAGGGCACAGAGGACCCCACCCACTACGATGCCAGCGGGGAAACGACTTCTGTCGGGGGCAACCCCAGAAGAAGACCGGCAGACCCGCAAGAGACCCAAGGTGGAGTACGCTAGGATAGCCAAAGCTGGGATCAGGATGGCCATAGTACCTGTGGGATATCCTGACCAGCAGCTATCCGAGAAACAGGTGGAAGCTGTGGAAGAGGCTATCACCAATCTGATAGATGGGCTTCCGGAGCAGGGGCCCATTAAGCCTCAGTTCCTGGATTGCTATCTGTCGAGGGGTGCGGCCGTCATCATAGCAGAGAACAACGAAACTGTAGCATGGCTTTCTAGTCTTGTTGCAGGTATACAACCGTGGGAAGGAGCCAGGCTCACAATTGTGGGCATGGACAAACTCCTTTCCTACAAGAGAGTCATGGTCTGGATACCAGGACAACCAAAGGACAATAATGTCCTTTTGGGAAGAATGGCACGCCAGAACCATGGCTTAAATCCCACCAGCTGGAGGGTCTACGACCGCAAGGAGGAGAAGAGAGGTGTCCGCCTTGTGGTCAGCATGGACTCGAGGGATGTGGAGAAAGTGGTGGGGAAGAAGATCTTCTGCGGGGTGCATGTGGCTACCTTCACCTTGGTGGAGGGCAAGCATGACAAGCAGAGGACCAACCACACCACAGGAAAAATCGAGACCAGCAGGGGCAAAGAGCTGGAGCCCGGACAAGAACTGGGGCCAGCCAAGCCCCAGGATCCATCGCGGGAGACGGAGCTGCAAGTTCCGGAGACCGCATAAGGTAAAGTATTCTATGAAAGTAAAGAATGATTACTTTCATACAAGCAAATATACAACATTGTATAGCGGCCTTTAGGGTACTTAATAGAAGTATCCAGAAAGGCGGGTTTTCGGTCGCCCTGATACAGGAACCCTGGCTTAGACAGGGGCATATCATGGGACTAAAATGTGCAGGTTTCACGCTATTCAGTGGAATAGCAGAGGAGAAGCCTAGAGCATGTATACTAGTTAAGGATCATAACGCTTGGGCTATACCGGGTTTCATTAGTAGAGACCTGGTAGCAGTCCTAATGAGATATGAAGAGGGCGGACAGCCAAGAGACTTGGTTGTCTGTTCTGCATATTTCCCAGGAGACTCTGAATCTCCACCCCCGCCGGAGGAGTTCAAGAGACTGGTGATATACTGTAGGAAACAAGGATTAAACCTCGTAGTAGGATGTGATGCCAATGCTCATCATAGCATTTGGGGAAGCAAAAATACAAACCGAAGGGGAGAGCACTTCATAGAATTTCTATGTACAACTGATCTTGAGATCATGAATATTGGTGATACCCCTACCTTTATTAATAATAGGAGCGAAGGGATCATAGATCTTACCCTGGGTTCCATGGGAATCATGCAGGAATTTAAAGACTGGAAGGTCTCTTTGGAGCCTTCCTTGTCAGATCATAGACACATTGTGTTTTATATAGAGGGATCCATCGAGATCCCGTCTTACAGAAACCCTAGAAGAACCGATTGGATATCTTTTAGGGAGGACGTGAGGAGGGGACTGGAGGGAGGACCCTCAAACATAATTAAAAACAAAGAGGAGCTGGAGCTCAGTGTGAGTTTTCTCACACGGACACTGGTTACCTCTTATGAATTAAACTGCCCTATTGTTAAGGCAAAGAGAGTAACAGGAAGCTTCAAGTGGAATAGTTATCTTGAACACCTGAGGAGAAATACACGAAGGCTCTGGAATAAATACAGGGAACTTCAGGATCAAGAAAGCCTAGATTCTTACAAAGAATCACAAAGAAGGTACAAGTCAGAAGTCAAAAAGGCTTCTAGGAAATCTTGGAGACAATTTTGTGACTCCATTGAAAGTCAACATGAAGCGGCAAGGCTTCATAAATTCGTCGCCATAAGACATATCTGTGTCGGTGCGACGTAAAGCAAATAGCAAAAAAAAAAAAAAGGCTTCATAAAATTTTAACCTTGGATAAAAGGGCAAGGCTGGGCTCACTGGAGACTCCTTCTGGTGGATACACATCCACAGAGGGGGAGACCCTGAGCTTACTGCTTGATGCCCACTTTCCAGGTTCGGTAATCACGAATTGTGAGGTAGAATCGAGCGGATCCTTCAGACCCGATAAAAGTGGCTGGAGGGAAGCCGCAGAGATTGTCACCCCAAGAAGGTTTAAGTGGGCATTAGAATCCTTTGCCCCTTATAAAAGCCCAAGTGTGGATGGAATCTTCCCGGCGCTTCTTCAGGAGGCGGGAGAGGTCCTTATACCATACCTGGTTAGAATTTTTAGAGCCTGTCTCACTATGGGGTACGTGTACTCCTTGTGGCGTCAGGCGAAGGTGGTATTTATACCTAAACCCGGAAGGTCTTCATATACTAGACCTAAGGATTATAGACCCATTAGTCTAACGTCTTTTCTACTTAAGACTTTGGAAAGACTGGTGGATAGACATATCAGGGAGAAAGTATTAAGAGACTTTCCCCTGCATTCCCACCAACATGCATATCAACCAGGGAAGTCGGCTGAGACGGCACTGCACCAGCTGGTTTCTAGGCTGGAGAGTGCCTTGGATCAACAACAACTTGCCATGGTTGTATTCCTAGATATAGAAGGGGCCTTCAACTATACATCTTTGGGCTCCATAGAACGTAGTCTAGAGAGAAGAGGAGTGAGCAGTATGCTCATAAAATGGATTATGGCCTCACTGCAGGGCCGTCAAGTTCTGTTTACCCTCAACGCTGTAATGTTGAGAGCTAATATAGACAGGGGGTGTCCACAGGGAGGAGTATTATCACCAACATTATGGTGTCTGGTAGTGGATGAACTACTTACCAGGTTAAATGTTGGAGGAATATACGCCCAAGGCTATGCAGACGACATAAGCCTGATGGTGGTAGGAAATTTCCCCAGTACGGTTTCCGAACTCGTACAGAGCTCTCTACGTAGGGTGGAAAGATGGTGCTACGAGACAGACTTGTCGGTTAATCCCGATAAGACGGAGCTTGTGGTATTTACCAAGAGGAGGAGGCTAGACGGACTGTCAGAGCCTTTCCTATTTGGGAAAAAATTAGTTAAGACAATTTCGGTTAAGTACCTAGGGGTAATCCTTGAGGCAAGACTGAGTTGGAAGAAACACATAGATCATAAGATAGATAAGGCTCGCAAGATTATCTGGGCCTGTCGCAGGGCCGTCGGGAAGACTTGGGGCCTAAGACCTAAGGTGGTCCAGTGGCTCTATATCTCCATTGTACGGCCCACGATCACCTATGCATCTATAGTTTGGTGGCCAGGCTCAGAGAGTAAAACTGTGAGCATCAAGTTAAACAGTGTCCAAAGACTTGCGTGTCTAGGAATAAGAGGGGCACTGGATACTACACCATTATGTGCAATGGAGGCCATCCTAGGTTTTCCCCCATTACATTTATATGTTAAAGTAATAGCGGGAATGAGTGCCTATCGCCTTTGGTCACTCGGAGGATGGTCCTTCAAAAACCCGAATAGAGGTCATGCCTCTATTCTTACAAGGCTTCACCAGACTTGCCCTATGACAATGATGATCGGGGATCTGATGAAGCCTAGCTTTAATTTGAACTATAAATTTACAGTGGTGATACCCACAAGGGAGGAGTGGGCCGCGGACGCTGGGGCCCGTCTTAAGTCTGGGGGCTGTACGTGGTACACAGATGGCTCGCGGACGGAGACGGGCACAGGCGCCGGGGTCTGGGGGCCTAAGACAAGGCTCTCCCTTCCTATGGGTAAATATGCTACTGTTTTCCAGGCTGAAGTATACGCAATACTAGCCTGTGCTGTAAATATATGGAATATGCCTGGACACAGAAGACATATCACTATTCGTAGTGACAGCCAGGCAGCGCTAAAAGCACTATGTGCAGTTAAAACTACATCAAAACTGGTATGGGAATGCCAAAGGATGTTAGATCAGCTGTGTGAGCTTAGCTCAGTTACCCTATTATGGGTTCCTGGGCACACAGGTATCAGTGGAAATGAAGAAGCTGACAAACTAGCGAAACAGGGCTCAATGGGTTCCTTCATAGGACCAGAGCCCTTCCTGGGAGTGTCACTCCGAAGTGTGAGACTGGCAATATCCCAATGGATAAACCAGTCTCACTTAGATAGTTGGAAGAGGTTAATTATAGCAAGACAGGCACGTGAACTTATCAAAGGGCCTAGTCAAAGCTATAAAAAGGTCCTAATGAATTTGAATAGGACCAGAATGAGAATGGTAGTTGGACTGTTAACAGGCCACAATACCTTACAGAGACACCTACACATCATGAAAATCACCCAGGATCCGATGTGTAGAAGATGCGGTAAGGAGGAGGAGACCTCTGCGCATGTGTTATGTCAGTGTGAGGCTTTTGCAAGCACTAGACATCGATTCCTGGGCTCACATTTTGTGAGCCTGGAGGACATCAGGAATGCCAAAATCCGGACACTGGTATCCTTTATAGGAGCACTAGGGCTGGACTAGGCAAACCCGTTCAAGGGGCACAAAGGGTCTTCATAGACCTACGTGTGGAGCTCTGCGAAAACAGGGCTCACCCATTTCTTATCTATCTATCTATCCCCTATTAGCCATTGGGATGTGCCGTGTCGGGGTTGAGAGCCCCATCCCAGTGTTTCACGCAGGGTTATGCTTAGCTCGTACTTAGTTCGGAACTAAACCCCCACGTGAACTGACCAGGTAATAATGTAGTATGCTATCCAGTACAGAAGTGTCGCATTGCCGGTCATAAAGATGGCTGACAATAGTGGCCGGCTGTGTGACCTAGGTAACGCCGAGAATATAAAGAATAGTGCATATCTTATTCGAGGTTTCTATGGAAATAATGACAAAGGAAAATAAAAGGGGGCAGTTAGGTCAAAAGTGCTATTCAGATATATGGAGTGCCCTCTAGATAGTGTTATCTATGGAATATTTGCCGCAATTACCAAGATGGCGGACAATTATGGCACAAAATTCATATTAAATATTACCCCAAAAAACACTATTATACAAGAACAAAATCACAAGATAACACTTACACACTTTTAGCACCAAAAGTTAAACCACTATTATTCCTCGGAAGCCACAAACAAAGTACAGTTCTTCTGTATAAGCCAATACAAGACGCAGCACCATTATACATGATCTTGGAGGCTGTGGACGAAATGAGATGGCTTCATGTTTCTTGAAATTAGCAATTAATCATCTAACTGATGAAACACACATCCTCACTGTATGGTCAGATAACTGCTCAGGTCAGAACAGAAATCATCAAATTATTATCATGTACTGTACTTCTGGCTTATTTCAAAATGGAAAAATTTGCAAGTTATTAACCACAAGTACTTGTTGCGTGGGCACACCCACATAGAAGTGGATACTGTACACAGCATTATTGAAAGGAAGAAGAAAAGGATCGAGACACAAAACATCTTCACTTGTAAAGACTGGATAAACTTAGTAGAAGAAAGTGGAAAAAAATCAAAGTTGAAAGAATGTGTTTGGCAGATTTCAAAGATTTCTACAGTTTTTCAAGCAAGGACAGCAACATGATTGCTCTGAGGAAGAAAAGCACCCTGGGAGAAAACGCACATATTTCTGAAATGGTTTGGATGCAGGTGAGAAAAGACAAACCATACAACTATCAGTACAAAACCTCATTCAAGGATGAAATGTTCAAAGAAGTCGATTTGAGGAGGAATACCAGAAGTGCCAGGACATCTTTCCCACAAACTCTTCCTGTGATTAGAACTGTTAACAAGTCAATTAGTAAAGAAAAATATAAGGATTGTGCACCATTTTGAAGTGGGTTCCAGAAGAATATCACTTGTACTTCAGGAATCTCAAGATTGAAGACTACCCTGACTCGGAATAAAAATTGCCCGGTTAGCAGTTTTGGCTCATGATTTCTAAAATTCAACATAAGCGCAATAGCGCTCAATGCTGTACTGAATTTTATTGATGTTTTATTTATTTTTATTTATTTATTTATTTATTTATTTATTCAGGATCAGCAACAGCATAACGCCGAATTACAACGATCTGAGCTATGTACAATAGATATGAACAGGGGTAGAAGAAAATAGAAATAATTCAGTAGCCAGCCCCTTTTTATCAGGAGCCAGCACATTTTTCGCAAATATACATTATGAACACCACAGGTTAGACTAGGATCAAGCTACGTATTATTTTTGAAATGTGGCCTTAAGTCGTATAGTCTCAGTTCATATAAGAATGGAAATTTATATTTTAAAGAGATACTAACCCAAATAATCACCAGTCACCTTCAAGGTCAGCGTCTTTTAAAATTACACTACATGTGCCTGTTTGATTTCCCACCAGTAACATTCAACTTGCTTAACAATGCAAACCAACCTTCAAAATCAGTGTAGGGTCTGTCTTTTTTTTGCAGTATGATAAGATGCTATGAACAATGCATTCATATGCTGTAACATATTAGCATTCATTTTCTTGACGCACCTCACTAAAAGTGCACATTCGGGATTTTTCATGAAACTTTCAGCCTCCTGCCGGCCCCGCGGTGTAGTGGTAGCGTGCCTGCCTCTTACTCGGAGGTCCCGGGTTCGATTCCCGGCCAGGTTACGGATTTTGACCTGGATCTGAAGGCTGGTTCGAGGTCCACTCTCTCTACATGATTACAATTGAGGAGCTATCTGACGGTGAGATGGCGGCCCCGGTCAAGAAAGCCAAGGATAACGGCCGAGAGGATTCGTCGTGCTGACCGCACGACACCTCATAATCTGCAGGCCTCCGGGCTGAGCAGCGGTCGCTTGGTAGGCCAAGGCCCTTTGGGACTGTTACGCCATTTTTTCAGCCTCCGGACACTTCGAGTGAGGATAGGATTTTATAGGATAGTAATGTTTTAAACATTTCCAGTTTAAATGGTCCTGAAAATCCGGATACACCTTTAGAATGTTTGTCGGCAATACTACGAAAGTTACTGCATAGTTTACATTTCGCAATTCCTTCTTCATAGCACAGCCACGTAGTCATTCAAGCTACGATTCTCTGCATTGTGTATCATTCTCATACTTCTCTGAATCGGTAACATTCAGCTTGCTTAACAATGTAACCAAACCTTCAAAATCAGTGTAGGGTCTGTTATTTTTTGCAATATGATAAGATGCCATGAGCAATGCATTCATATGCTGTGACGTATTACATTCATTTTCTTTACGCACTTCGCTGAAAGTGCTGAAATTTCCGTTTGCCTGAAAATTGAAATTTCGACGTATTTTTGATGTTTGACCTATCATTGTCTTGAACACCATAAATTTCACGCTGGTCATTGTCGTCCTGAAATCTACAGTCGGCACTTCCATTAAGTGTTTTCTCACATTCACTCCCTTCTGTATCACTTTGTGTTACGTTTACGGGCCCTACTTACGAAGAAATCTGAAAGAGTTCACTGTTTTTTACTCGCATCAGTCAATTTGTGCGGTTTTGTTCGTTTCAGTTTGCCAATTTTCTCCAGTACAGCACAGAAACGAGATATACACCAGCGTTAAATGGCTTCCGAGTTCGCGGGCTTCGATGTCTGACACTACGTTGCCAATTTTCTATACACGCACAGGAATAAAAACAATCGTATTTATAAAGTGCAAACTGTTCAATACCAAAATGCTGTAAGTAAATTAAAAGAATAAATATTGTTCGGTGAAAATACAAGAATTGATAAACACGTCATTCCGTATGTTCTAAATGCAAAGAATGAATTCCACGGGAATTTACAGTATCAGCACTGCTTTGGCGGCAATAGTTGAGGAACGGCTAGTCACGGGAAGGATGGCGGTAAAAAAAAAAAGTGTTTGTGGAATTATTTGACGTAGTAGTTCTCTGAATTTCTCCACAACTCTGGTCTGATCTTTGTACTCGGCTACCGATAGCTGATCATCTGTAATAGAACTCGATGTGTTACGATATGTTCACATGAAAGGATACTTGTTTGACGGGCTACAACGATATCTCCCATGGCCGTTAGGCAGCTCCCGCGCAGAACTGAAACGTCCAGTTCCAAGGTACGAAGAGCAATTACAGAATTCAAGACTCTGCCAAAAGCACAGAAAATGTTTATTGCACATATTAGAATATATGAGCTACAGAAAAAACCGTGAAACACCACACGACTTGTTACTTTGTAAAGTAATGGGAAAGTACATGTACGGGAACTCCGGATTTCAAAAAATAGATTTTCCAAACCGAATTTGAAAATTCAGGCGCCAGGTAAAAATTTTTAGGCGCCATGGCGACTGGGCGCCCGGTATTTTTCGACCCCTGGATATGAATCTAAAATGAAAGATATATAAATACTTACAAAGGACACGAGTATACACAATAAAAACTGTACAATCTATATATATAAAATAAGAGTTTTGTCTGTACATTGCTCAAAATTTGAAAAGAATGGTATTTCTGTATCGATCATGTCCACAGTAACAAGAAAATGCAGTTTTTACTTTTCTGTCATTTCTGTCTGTCTGTCTGTCTGTCTGTCTGTATGTATGTACACGCATCACGAGAAAACGGCTGAAGAGAATTTAATAAAAATCGGTATGTAAAGTCGGGGGGTGAGCCGCTACAATCTAGGCTATAAATAATTTTATTCACGCTGAGTGAAATGGTAGTTTAGGGGAAGGCCTGAAATTCAGTTCTCAAATATTTATATTATTAGTGGTCATATCGATAAACACTACATAACTAAAGTTATATAGAATTAAATTTCTGGTCATTTACGTTTTATACATTTTTACTGTACCGGCTATGATAACACAGATATTCATGAATTTGGATTTTTGTTGCTAAGTCCATATCAACGCCGAGCCCCGACAAAATGGGTAAACAGAATTTAATGAAAATCGGTATATAGAGTCGGGGAATAAGAAACTACAGTTTAAGCTATAAACAATGTTATTCACCCTGGGTGAAATGGTAGTTTAGGGGAAGGCACCTAAAATTTAATTTTTAAATACCTATGTTCTTGGTCCTATGGAAAAGTTCTACATAACAAAAGTTATAGAGAATACAATTTCCGATCATTTATGTTTTATTCAGTTTTACCGTACCGACTATGATAAGAGTGGTATTTCAGAACCGGAAGACAATTAATAATGTGAAGGCCTACAATATTGAAAGCGTGTAACATTGATCAACAATAACATTACACTGACCGTTGTTTGTTGTAATGTTCTTTATCTCTTATGCGGACATTCAACTCCGATAGATGGGATTACTGCTGCGTACCGAGTATAACAGCCTAACTGAATATTGGTGGGAATAGCTGAGGAGTTAAGATAACTTTCTTCTTTAGCATGCCATTCCTCTGGTTCATACATTTTCTGATACTGCTGGTACGTAACACACTGGTTCATCATAGTATGCCAGTTATTCGATACCTACCCTGACGCACTGTTTTGAATGAGCAGTGTGCGCACTTACGTCAGAGGCTCAGTTAGTAGTAGTATGAACTGGTCTAGAATTACAATTTAGGCCTATTCCAAATTATAGTACCATAGTTCACTAAATAACTGAAAATTCAACCCTGAAAAGGGCCGTTTCTTAAGAAATGCTTCTTTCTCTTCACTTTTATTAAATCTACATTAATTTTATTCCAAATTAGCAGCGAAGATGTGGTTTCTTCTCTGGCTTGGAGGAAAAATTGCCTCCACGTCAGATAGTTCTTTCCCCCGCCAGTGTAGTGAATTGAGATTTTCCGACTCATCGGGTACTCCCAGGAAACAGATAAGTAAACGGGCATAGTTTTTGCCTTGGGACTGTCCACTATTTGAACCCCCCGCCGAAAAAAGGATGAAGATTGTTCACGGATCACGGATGTCTGCGTCTTGGTCATTCCAGCTCAGTAGCTTTGGACTGTTAGTTTGAAGCATAGTGCTGTTCGTTAAAAGTGAGAAAATGTGTGGTTTCTCATTTGATCGAGTATTTCATATGAAAGCATTGCTTTTAATAGCGCCATTCCTACTAACGTCATTGTAATGACCCATGTTCATTAGAGTCTTTCTGAGAATCTATAAAGGCAGGCTGAGAGTGTCTGCCATTATAATGAAAACTCCCCAACCTGATTGTGACTGACGGTAGGCAAGCTGGCCTACCATTGCAATGAAAATTCCCTAACCCGGTCTTCATATGAGAAAAGACGTTGGTGACTTCCCCGTCGTGTATCTAGGGCAACATTAAGAGCCATGCAACTTAATATAATCTTGCTCATAACGTGTACACTACCTAACCTAGAATTCTGTATAAAATTTAGAATTCCGTAGCGAAGCACGGGTACATCAGCTAGTCATATATAATACATATTTACATAAACAACGTTATTAACAAAGAAAAATACATTTACAGTAAATACAGGAGCAGAATGGGAAAGAACAAGAAGGAAAATTACGTTATATGATAAATATCATGACAGAAGGAAGGAAACGTTTATAATAAAGTCAATGTGAAAGGAGTTAGCGCTATAATTTTATTCTTTAACATGTCTTTCTCCTATCCTAAGTCCTCTCCACATCCTGACAAACAGATATCTTAAGTCCACAAAAGTATTTAAAATATGAGAGAACAAAAACCTGTCATTACAGTATTAAGTACAAGTGCCTATGATTATATAAATGTAAGATAAATGTTATTTCAGTCTTTTGTTACGACCCTGTAGGGAAAGTTGCGAGCAAAAATATGTTCAGGTACAGATTTATGAACATGATTTAAGCTCTCAGAGTTGAGTACCCACACATGGGTTTTGTTTTTGTTTCAGTACATACACCCTGAATAAAATGTTGACACTTATGGAAAATGACGGAATAAATGTAGAGGGCACCGGTGAGGTGATGAATCTTATTTTAAGAGGAAGTACAACTAGGCAACCAACCTCTCAAAGGGCACTAGGAAAGTTTTGTAATACGCAAAAACGGTTGGTGAGGGGTGAAAACCGGTCTAGAAGACAGCAAGGTGCAACCTTCACACCAGTGGGATTGAAAGCAAGTTAAGATGTCAGTGTGGTCTAAAGGTGAATATCGCGCATATATCCGCTACAAATTTGCTCGTGGATTAACTGTTAACCAGTGCCTGGAGGCTGGTACAAAGAGTTCCAGAGGGGAAATTTTGGAGCGACGGTCTGAATCAGTGACTGAGGAAAACATTGAAGCTGCGAGGAAAATGTTGCAGCAAGAGAGGCAGTTGACATATTGGCAGGTAGAAGAGACCCTCCGCATCCCTGCACCAGCTATTCATTCAATTCTACATGACCATCTCCATGTTAGAAAAGTTTGTTTTCTTTGGGTGCCCCATTCACTTTCAGAGGAACAAAGGGCACATAGAGTGAAATGGTGCTGAACAATGCTAAAACAGTATGAAAATGGGACTTCGCGTAATGTTAATCGCATTGTTACAGGTGAAGAAACTTGGCTTTATTATTACGATGTCCCAACAAAATCCCAGAACAAGGTGTGGCTGTTTGAAGGTAAGGGTACTCCTGTGACTGTGCAAAAGTCAAGGTCAGTGAAGAAAAGGACGATTGCAGTATTCTTTACTAAACGGGGCATCCTGACTCGGGTTGTGCTAGAAACACAAAGGACAGTTACTGCGAAGTGGTACAGCGAGACTTGTCTGCCTCAGGTCATCCAGGCTCTCAAGCAGCTCCGTCCAAGGTCACGGCTCAACACTTGGCTCTTGCATCACGACAATGCTCCAGCACATCGTGTTAATGTAACAATGGATTTTCTTGCCAGATCAGGGTTGACTGTGCTTGATCACCCTCCATACAGCCCTGATCTTGCCCCATGTGACTTCGTACTCTTCCCAGAAGTGAAGATGAAGCTGAAAGGGCAGCATTTTGCATCCAACAAGGAGCTTCTGGCAGCATGGGATCAAGAGTGTGAAAATGTAACCAAAGAAAAGTGGCAGAGTTGGTTCAGTGACTGGTTTCGACATATGGAGAAGTGTATTGAGTGTGGTGGAAATTATTTTGAAAAAGTCTAAAGTGTTCACTCACATTGCAAAACTTACCTAGTGCCCTTTGTAGTAACACTAATCAGAGAGAAAAAATCGAAGGGATCCGATACTTGAAAAAATAAATATATTAGCCAAAGGAAGACAAGGGCCACGGAGGGCGTGAAAATGAAGGCTCCCCCGTTCAGAACCCTTGGGGTCCCTCTTAGTCACCTCTTATGACAGGCAGGAAATACTGTGGGTGTTACTCTACTGCCCCACCCACAGGAGGCTGGGCAATGGTGAGGTGGATATATACATGGATCCTCCTGATAATACCAACAAGGAAATATACATAGATCCTCCTGATAACACCAACAAGAATATAACTGACTAGCAGAAGTACCCGTTCTTCGTAGGGTTATCAGAAACTGGCTTTAGTTACTCATACTAATGGTGTGACTGACTTCATTAGATATTTATATCACTGGTGTATTTACTTAAGTACATAGAAATTATTTGTCATGTTTGGAATTATAGTGTATCTTCTTCTTCGTTTCTTCATGGTGGCCTCTAAATATTAGTTCCTAAATATTAGTCGACCTCTAAGATCTTTTGCTACCATGTTTTTCTTTCATTCCCACCTAAATATATATGCTCCCTTCACAGAGCTGCAGGTTTAGTGTAAGTATACTTCTGCTAGATAGTACCATAAATATAAATATTATTGAATGTATTTGTTTGATCCGACATTTCGTAACTATTACAAATGATCAAGGAAATACGCGATGCATAAAAGAAACTACTATAATTATCGAGAATTATAATACTCAGGGCTGCCACTCATGTCGCACATCATATAATGAAACTGAGTATAAATGTTGAGAATTTTTTTCAAGTCATAGACCATCTTGACAATTGTGTACAGTATATAGGTTGTTTTCATGGTTACAATGATCGTAAAAGTGGACCAAAATATCGGCACTAATAACATCAGTGATCCTTCTACTCCATGATTTGATATTTATTTATTTATTTATTTATTCAGGATCAGCAACAGCATAACGCCGAATTACAAAGATCCGAGCTATGTACAATAGATATGAATCTAAAATGAAAGATATATAAATATTTACAAAGAACACAAAGTACGTGAAAACGGAGGCCCGTTGGCAACCGCTGGTCACTGTACTATGGAGATCTCCAGGGCTATTATTTTTATACTTCACTACCTTTCTATCCCCGCCCAAAGGAGTGCTATGAGCGTCTTACACAACAGTTTAGTTTTTCCAGATAGTAAGTCATATGTGTATCGATTTTGGTTGGCAGCTATGCCCAAACATATATGCATAATCTAGCTGCTGTAGAATCCCGGAGCTGACGTTGCCATGGTTACAGCCGTTCGTTTCTTTATCCGATTCCTAGAGCAGGGGTAGTGTGGTTCCAATATCCCCATAACGGTAGGTTTTAAGGCCTTAAAACATGGTTTTCGGGCCCGAAGGGTTCAACGAGTTTTGTTCTTTGCGTCAAGGGGCTTAAAATGACCTTTGTCTCGTCCTTGTACGACAAATTTGATTTTGCCTATATTAGCCTATTATTTTAATATTTTCATATCTCCCCCCGTCGCCCCCCCCCCTCTCCCCCGCTCGAATTGTTTTGAAAATAAAGTACAGCCCATGTTACTCATTGCCAATGTAGCTTTCTATAGGTGAAGTAATTTTTAAAATCGGTTCAGTAGTTTTTGAGTCTATCCGTTACAAACATATATGCACAATTTTCCTCTTTATAAAATTAGTATGGAAGTATAGATTGCATCCCTGCACATACGGCTGCCATCAGGAAGGGCATCCAGCCGTAAAACAGGGTCAAATCTACATGTGTGACACGGTTTGCACCCGCAACCCCACAGGTGTGGCTAAAGCGACAGAAGAAGAAGATACTCATTTTAAAAATTCACCCGCTTTTTTATTCTTTTCATCCCCTTAAGTGGATTTTCCAAATAGAGTGTGTTCATTTTTAAAGGAGATTCCAAGTGCCAATTTTAAAGTCTGTAACATCTTCATTTTTTGAGATATATGTATCCTCATATAAATAATTCAACTCCTTCCTCACTTCTTTTCACCCTCCTCTCCCTCCCAAGTGGATTTTCTTAAAACGAATATTTGTGTTCTTTTATTTTTAAAGGGGATTCCAAATATCAGTTTTCATGTCTGTAACATGTTAGGTTTTTATGATATATTGCAGATAATTTCACTGCTGTAGAATCCTGGAGCTGACGTTGCCATGGTTATGGCAGTTCATTACTTTATCCGATTCCTAGAGCAGGGGTAGTGTGGTGCCAGTAAATCCGTAACGGTTGGTTTTAGGGCCTTAAAACATGGTTTTTGGGCCCATAGAGCTTACCAAGTTTTGTTCTTTGAGTCAAGAGGATTAAATTGAGCTTTGTCTTGTCCTTATACGACAAAATTTGATATTTTGCCTATATTAGCCTATTATTTTTATATCTCCCCCCTTCTGCCCCCCCCCAACTTGAATTGATTTGAAAATAAAATACAGCCCATCTTACTCACTGCCAATGTAGCTTTCTATAGGTAAAGTAATTTTTAAAATCGGTTCAGTAGTTTTTGAGTCTATTCGTTACAAACAAACAAACAAATTTTTCCTCTTTATAATATTAGTATAGATGAAGACTCTGGTGATGACAAATAACCTACCAGGAGTACATATCCTGGCCCCTGGTGAGCCACCTCAGTTGTCCCAGGGTGATATCAGTGAAAAAGGGGAGAATGGTGCCACAAACACAGACCAACCTCCTAAGAAGATACGCAAGAAAAGGAATGAAAAGACGTACACTTGGTGTAAACGTTGTTTAGATAACACTATGATTGGCCAGGAAAAAAAGATTGTAAACAATGAACTGAGTCCAATTGAGTTTATTTTCTGTTCTTTGATGAAGACATTAATATCTTTCATAGTGAATAAAACCAACCAATATGCTGTTTTGAATGACAGAATGGGTGATGTTACTGTTAATGAAATGTATGGTTTTTACAGAGTGCGTACATGCCTGTGCCTCGGAGATGAATGTTGTGGAAAAATACATCGGACACTTGAAATGAACTTGTTTTCTCATCAATGACTAGGGATCACTTTGCATTTTTATGGTAAATATTCACATTACAAGTTATAAATCTCATCGTTGGGTCCATATTGAGCAACGTATATCTTTCTAAAAGAATGGTTTTCTGAGAGTCCACCTTTTAAATACATATGTTTTTTGTTGATTTACAAAACTATTTTGACATTATTGTTATGTTTTAAGCGGGACATTTTTCGCCTATTTTCTAGGCATCTTCAGCTGCTGTTCTGACTACTTAAGATCAAAATAGCCAGGTTCCTGGGTTTTTGTTTAATAATAAAATACTTAAAATGGTTAAGGTGATATGAATTGCTTTAACTAAAAAATATTTTTATGTGTATTATATACTCTAGCTGATGTGAATTGTCTAAGATAAAATTCTAAAAGAATTTAATTGTATAAAGTTCAATACACATTTGCCACTTGATAAATGGTCTGTCTAAAAAGCTATATAGGACATGTTTAGCAAAGGGGGAAGTAACCAAAAACTTATATTGTTTATTTGAGGGAAGGCTATATCAGGAGCCCCAAGTATAAGTGGAACTAATCATATTTCTGAAACCCCCAATTATAATAGGTATTACCATGAAGAAAATTATTACAAATGAGTGGGTGGTGACAATTACATTTTAAACTTGAGATAAAATACAATCAACAAATGTAACAGAAATCTATGTTTAAATTGTACATAGCTTCAATCTTAAAATACAATCGACAAAATTTGTTGACAACCTTGTATCAAAAATCAAAACAAAAATACAAGGTCTATGGATGCGCTATGTCGATGACACGTTCATCATCATAGGCCAACGTTTCAACAACAGTAAAAATATTTTTGCAATACCTCACCTAACAAGATCAAAACATAAAATCCACAGCAGAAAATGAAATCAATAAGTCCATACAAAAAGATGGCAGATTCAAATACCACATTTATAGGAAGTCAATCTTTTCACCAAACACAATCAAGAACAACTAATTACATCCCAACACTCAAAAACAGGCAGCCTGCTATAGTTTAATACATCGAGCATTCAAAATACCCCTCACACCTAAAGACCTCAACAAAGAATTACAATATATAAGGAACATCCAAGTTCAACAGGTTTAACATAGAAATGGTCACTCAAATAATAAGAAAAATTTGAAATAGACAAATTTCAGAATTAATTCCAGAAAAACAAAAATGTCTTTATTTGTCACTTTTACTTACAGTAATCCTAAAGCCTCCATGGCTCAGGTGTCAGCATGCCAGCCTCTCACCGCTGAATACCATGGTTCAAATCCTGGTCACTCCATGTGAGATTTGTGCTGGACAAAGCGAAGGCAGGATGGGTTTTTCTCCAGGTACTCTGGATTTCCCTGTCATCTTTCATTCCAGCAACACTCTCCATTAACTTTTCATTTCATCTGTCAGTCATTTATCATTGCCCCAGAGGAGTGCGACAGGCTTCAGCAGTCAGCACATTTCCTATTTTCGCCGCTAGATGGGAGCTTCATTCATTCCATTCCTGACCTGGTCGAATGACTGGATTTTCATTTCAATCCTAACATATATCAAATTTCTAACCCATTCAAGAAACATGACTTTAAATTTTGTTCAAAACAACAAAAAACCAATCAAATCATGTTCCTAAGACCAATATTCAGGATCCGGGATTTACAAACTCACCTGTACCCAATGTTTCATCTCATACATAGCACAAACAGGATGAAGTTTCTCAATGAGATAATTAGAACACTATAATGCAAACATCATAAATTCTAGGCAATAAGCGTACACATGAAATAAACTGGACATGCCCACACGATCATAGAACAAGGTTTTAACTATACTAAAGAGAATTTTAAAACAAGGCATGCTGATGAGCGAATATGAAAACATCTAAATTTTCATAGAGCAGTTTTTCAACAGAAACCACAATTTAAATGACATTATAGACTTTACAAAAGAAAATATTTATAAAATCCTCCTATCAATACAAGTCAAGTCATCAGTTAGATGAAGCAAAGTGTATACATGTTTCAGCCTAATCTCAAGGCCATCTTCAGTAGTAAAACAATGATTACATAATATACAAACAAATTAAAAATCGTAATGATATGAAGTGACAGTGATCAAGATTAGTGAGTTAAAAACACATTGACGTGCAAAGTCCTCTCATCTAATAGATCTTGCTGGCTGTTAAATAAAACATTATGCTGAGGAGTGTAGTGAGACCGTCAATACTACGAATAAAACGTGTATAACATCTGTAATGAGAAAAAAAGGAATATATGAGTGAATGAAAAACAAAAACAAGTTAAAAATGATGTACGAAAAGAAAACTCACACGACTTACTTGTAATTAAAAGTTGTAGTCTCGAATGGAGATGACCTTGTAGGTCTCAAGTCACATTGACAACTAAGCCTGTGTGTGGCTTACTGTGTATCTGTGTCGATGTGGTTGGGAGGGGTAATGGAGGGGGAGGGGCAGGGAGGGAGGGACGTTGTGATTCGCGGAAGGAGGGTGTTGATGGAAGGGCCACAATTGATCAAGATTTAAAGATCCTGCATTACGAACAGAAAGGTCCCTTACTTAATATACTAGAGAATATATATATAGATATCGACCAATATAACAATTCCATCTATAACTTGAATGAAATCAACAAAAAGAAAAATATTTTATTGGAAACCTTTGTCCCGCTCATCTGCGAACAGTTCATTAATAAAAAAAGAGTTTCACTGCCGACATTCTAGAACAAGACCCGCCCTTCCATCAACACCCCCCTTCCGCGAATCACAACGTCCCTCCCTCCCTGCCCCTCCCCCTCCATTACCCCTCCCAACCACATCGACACAGATACACAGTAAGCCACACACAGGCTTAGTTGTCAATGTGACTTGAGACCGACAAGGTCATCTCCATTCGAGACGACAACTTTTAGTTACAAGTAAGTCATATGAGTTTTCTTTTCGTACATCATTTTTAACTTGTTCTTCATCCACTCATATATTCCTTTTTTCTCATTACAGATGTTATACACGTTTTATTCATAGTACTGACGGTCTCACTACACTCCTCAGCATAGTGTTTTCATTTTAACAGTCAGCAAGATCTATTAGACGAGAGGACTTTGCACCTCAATGTGTTTTTAACTCACTAATCATGATCACTGTCACTTCACATCATTACGATTTTTAATTTGTTTGTATATTATGTAATCATTGTTTTACTACTGAAGATGGCCTTGAGATTAGGCTGAAACATATATACACTTTGCTTCATCTAACAGATGACTTGACTTGTATTTATTTATTTTATTTAGCGTATGATGAATACAATATTATTTACAATATATACAACTACCATCTCAAGCTCGTAACTAAAGTTCCATGTCAAAATTTAATAGCCAGAGAAGAGCTTCGTTTGAGACACAGTTTAAGTCCTCAATAGAGCCTCTGTAACTACGCAAAGGACACTCAAATGCAAGGTGTTCCACTGTCTGTTCCCCTTGTCCGCAGTCACATTGCGGTGATGTCTTCCATCCCCATTTGAAGAGAGTGGCTCCACATCTACCTTGGCCGGTCCTATTTCGATTTAGCATCCTCCACTGCCGTATTGACTTGTATTGATAGGAGGATTTTATAAATATTTTCTTTTGTAAAGTGATAACCGTCAATACGGAATGAGATTCATAACTTGCAATGACATTATAGAGACTAAAATCCTTTATACGATCAAATTCCGCAATTATTAAAAATATTAAAAAGAAAAGAAAACATTCCAAAACATCATTAAATTTCCATACGTAAACAGATAAACTCCTCCTCCAAGAACAGCTACCCCTCCCCAACCCTAACACACACAGATACAACAGGAGGTGGAAGGAAGTAGCCATCACTAGTTGGACAGAAGATGTGAGGGGGTGAGTAAGAGCCCCCCATTTTACACTTCAGTTCACACAAACTTCACAACTAATCGTTATAGACTCTCAATCCATCAATATCAAGCCTTAAAAGAAGCAACAAGACCACAACAAATGTCACAAAGACCTTGAGAAGTCCCGTCTTCATACCCACACAGTGACAGGTGGCAACATTTTTACATAATTTTAATCTCCACAAAGCAACATTCAGACAACGGATCATACAATAGTTTATGAAAACGATACCTAATTTTGCTCCCAAGGTGACACTCAAGTCCATGAAGATTCCAGTGAGAGATGCACATTGGACTTTACAGACTAAAATCCCAAACCAACCAATGTCATCACAAGTTTTTAAAGCATATCAATTCACGTTTTTATCAAATGTACAATAATTGTAAACTTATCCATTTTTAGACAGACCAATTGTATGCAAGCTAAATGTTGTTTTATATATAAGAAATGTAAACACAATTCACTAGTCATAACAATTCACATCAGCTGTATGTATCTACAGAATATATAATACACAAAAAATATTTTTTAGTTAAAACACTTCATGTCAGCTTAACCATTTTTAGTATTTTATTATTAAAGAAAGACACAGGATCCTGGCTATTTTGATCTTAGGAAGTAGGAACAGTGGCTGAAGATGCCTAAAAAATAGGCAAAACATGTCCCGTTTAAAGCATAACAACAATGCAAAAAGATTTTTGCAAATCAATAAAAAAATACATATTGAAAAGGTGGACTCTCAAAAAAGAACATTAATTTAGAAAGAAATATTCACGTACTGTATATGAAACTGACAAACTGAATAAAGAATACAGGTGTGCTAAAGTTCACCCCCTGTATGATGCACTGAATGAAAGATTCTTACTGCATGCACCACATGAGGAAAACCACTCGAATGATGAATCTGTGTTGCCATATTATGTTTGCCACAGGTTAAAATAATTTATTCTGGGGAAACCCATAAGGTATGTGTTCAAAATCTGGTTTGGTGCTATGTTGTTTATCAAGGTAGATTGCTACAGTAAACCCTGACATCTATTGCGATAATTTAACCTCCGCTGCTCCATTTCTTTACCATTTCTTCTTTGACAGCCTTGTGTTATTGGAAGAACTGGAAAACAGAATGTACAATGAGCAAAAATCAAATTGCAAAATGTGCCTCAAAGGACAGCACTGTTATGAAGAAAACAGAGTGGGGCACAATTTGCTTCAAAACAGAAAGAGCAAGAAACTTGATTGTTGTGAAGTGGAATGGCAACAATATTGTTACAGTAGAATGAGGGGTATTTGGGGTTACAACACCCTTCCCATGAAAATAAATAGAAAGTGAGAATAAACAATTGACAGTCGACATTCAGAGAGACACAGCAACAGATATCTTGAATCTGTTTTCTAAGGAGTCTGAAAAGTTGGATTTTAGAATATACCATTCGTTCTAAAACTGTTGACCTTGATCGTATTGTCCTTGTTCTGTATTTTAATGTAAGATTTTGTAGTGCGCTGCAATAATTCACCTGTATCAGCACCTTCATTATGTTCTATCATCATTTCGTAATTATAACCCACCCCCATCGGTCGATCCTGACTATGAGTAACTCAGTTCTTTTTTATTTAATGTCAAAAAATTTATTTTTGGTCCGTATTGAAACGAAATTTACAATCAAAGATAAAGGTAGGGTTTTCCACTTGTTCAATAAGTTACTACAAAATAGTGAAATTATTACATCACATTTTTGTTGTCATTTTTTGGTACTGGTTTCGGCAACTTTATTTGCCATCATCAGCCTAGGAGATTGTTGCAGGACATTTTGATAGCTACATTCAAATATTTATAACATATGTACATAAATAGAACACAAAAGTATAAATATGAACACTTGAAGAAGAAGGCAACTTACTTTCCACAAAAGAGACAAGAGATCAGTTTTAAAATGTACACGTTCTTGTTACAGGGCAAGGAACTCCTGTCAGCTGTAATATATTCCCAGTGTTTTAGTGTAAATTACTTTCTTTTCATCCTAACATGATTTTGTATGCTTTCTAACATAACTGCATCTCCTAAACATTTTATTGAGGAGCAGTGTATAAAGGATATTTATTATTATACAATCTTCCTGCAACAGCTGCAGGTTGCTCAAGGAACAACAATATTGGATACAGACAGATACACAAGACAGTATGAAGTTAAGGGTAGGCAAAAGAGTGAGGCACATCAAATATTTATCTGAGGTCCACAAGCATGGCTCTTGAAGATTATGGTGGACTTCTTAAGTAACGGCATATCTTTTCATCAAATCTCTCAATTTTTCAAAGAAGGAAACAATGTTTTCAGATCATATAATTTTATTTCAATAAATTGTAAGCCATAGAAACAAAAGAGTGGATGGCCTGCTTGCTTCCTCTAGCATGTGTCAGTGTTTTGTTCTACATCAGGCATTACATGTACTGTATATTTCACTCCAGAGATTTACATCATTGCCTGAGGTTCTAACCCAACTTAAAGACATCATGTTGTGACAAGAAGTTCACAACCACAATTTTTGTTATTATATGTATTTTAATCTTATAATTATTCCTGCAACATTTTCTTGTGAGGCACATCAATGTTAATTGTTTGTTACCACATGATCTGTTTAATTTTTACTTTGGCTACAGATTTCTTATAACTGCACTTCAATATAGAAGAAAAATGAAATTTATAGCTTATAATTATGCTTGGTGGTGTTGTGGTATCAGAGGTAGCCTGGCCAGAGGCACACGTGATCATAATCCTGCTGCAAGCAGACGGTTCCCAATGGTCCTTGGTTCCAGTAGGTGCAACATGTGACCAGATTTCATTCAGTCGGCCACCGCAGCTCCCACAATGCATCCGTACTACGTGGACATCCGGAGCCTGGTCTATGGGTACGGGAAAGTTCCACAGACCACCGATACACTGAGCTGAACATGTGCAGAAATCTGTCGATGCGTCCATCCAGCTTCCCGCAGGCCCACAATGACTGTAGTTGTTCAACAGGAGCAGCAGACCATGGTTGAACCCTACAAACACTGTTCACCTATAACTCAGACAGGCCTGATCACCGATGTCCGTGACAAATGAATCGCTAACACAACAACCCCTCAATATGCACATATTACACCCAGGAGCCACAGAACAGTCCCTGAGGATGTTACATGGGTTTTTTCCCAGGAGTGTATATATTTTTCTATGTGATTATTTTGGTAAAATTTTTTATGTTAGAACAAGTTAAAATGTTTCGAGATCAATCTTTTATATGGACTTTTAATGTGATGTTTTTAAAGTGTTCTAGGATTTATTTCTTTTTCAAGCCTGAAGAAGGCCAAATGGTGCCAAAACATGTATCTTTAATATGATTTTACTTTAAATTTTCCTTTAGGCTGGGTTCACACGGAGTGAATTGACTCGGAGCGAGTGGACTAGCATGATTACATAAAATCAGCTTCATGGTTCGTATCGCACTTAAACAGATTCACTACTAAGTATTATTTATTTTCCACCTTGTCGATACACTAAATTGCGCATGTTTCGCCCACTACTCGCATTATGTGAACAGGTGATGTGAGTTCAGTTGCCTGAGTTTGAGAGAAGTGAGTCAACTCGGACCGTGCCCAACTTTCTACAAGCGAGTAACAGATTCAAGATGGCAGAAAGCTTGAAGACAATGCAAGGAAGGAAGTGGAGCAATACACAGAGAATAAAATTTGTACAATTATACGAATCTGAAGAAGTGTTGTTGAATACTAGGCTTCCCACTTATAAAATAAATATTCCTGGGGTAAGCATCGAAGAAATCATCAAAAAGATTAAAAACATTCGTAGCACTTACAGACAAGAAATATTAAAAATTAAGAAATCTACGAAGTCAGGCACGTCACCCGAAGAAATTTTTTATTTTTAAACGTTTTTATTTTGCAATTGCATTACGTCACACCGACACAGATAGGTCTTATGGCGACGATGGGACAGGAAGGGGCTAGGAGTGGGAAGGAAGCAGCCATGGGTTTAATTGAGGTACAGCCCCAGTATTTGCCTGGTGTAAAAATAGGAAACCACGGAAAACCATCTTCAGGGCCGCATCAAGATGGTGTCCAAGAGTAGTCGTGTGACGGTATTGCTCCGTGTCTTTTGTCTGTTAGTAGTGTTCAAATGTAGTATCACGTCTGTTCGAGTTTGCCTCCGGGATGAGAATGTGCTAGACTTCAACCTGAAATATGAAAACCGTTGGGAAAACACTTTTGTGTATGGTTCGGAGCTTCGTATTTCGGCCCACGTGCTGGCTTTAAATTGAACTATGTATCTGGTAACGTCACAACCAGGCACCCTGTCTGCGAGAAAACAGACGAACTCTAGCCCAAAGATATCTGGTTCAGCAATTTGTGTGCTTCTATTGGCTTTGTCCGGCGACATACATACTTCTGAACCCAGAACCCCAGCATGACAGCGGTATGAATTTCTTCTACCAAAATGTAGGGAGCATGTGTAATTCTTTGACGGACTTTAACCTCGCTTTCAGTGACGCCAGCAAAGATTGTATTTGTATAATTGAAAGTTGGTTAAATGATTCTGTTGGTGATAATGAACTGGTGTCTACTGATTACTGTGTGTTTTGACAAGACAGACATCAGGTCCATAGTAGCAAAGTGAAAGGAGGAAATCTGTGAAATCTGCTCTAAGGCCAGTTTCCCGGCCAGAGCTGGCAAGAGACTGGGAGTGTCTCGTGGTCAAGGCCACCCCAACATCAGGGAGGTCTGTGTTTATAGTGTGCTGCTACCTGCCACCAGAAGAAGTGACTACTAGGATGAGTAATCTTTGAGCAACACTGGCCAACGTCACAGCTGTTTTAAACCCGCAGGATATCCTTGTAGTTTGCGGAGACTTTAACATCAGGCATTTGGCTTGGAATCCTGGTCCCGTTATAAAACAAAGATGTGCGGGAGTATTCTTACTTCTTGAAATCATCAGTAAATTCAGACTCTAGCAAATATGTCACTTCCCAACAAGAAACAAGAACTTCCTGGACCTTGTTCTAATCTTAGATCAATACTGTAGACACTCGGACTGCTTTGAAACGGAAAAGGTAATTACATCCAACCATCGAGCTGTAGAATTCACTCCATCTTTACCGCGAGTTATGCGCCCCGTACCCCAGAGGAAGTCACATGGACTAAGGCCGATTTTCCTCAAATGAGAGATCTCCTTTTGTTGTGTCCCTGGAATTTAATCTCCCTCCGTCGACGAGGCGTTAACCCTTTTCTACGACTTCCTTCGCGCTGCAATAAAAGACATTGTACCATCCGAGATAGTTAGCACGCGGAAGTACCCATACTGGTACGACTCTGAGGTAATAGATAAATTAAAAGAAAAGGAGAGGGCAAGAAGGAAGTTTAAAAAAACAGGCCATAATAGTAATTATGTGCAATTTTCGACCATACACTGTGAATTTAAGCGTCTTCAGCTCAAAAAATACAGAAACTATATAACTTCGATGGAATCAAAATTAGCTGCCAACCCGAAGTGTTTCTGGAATTTTGTAAACAACAAACGGAGGTCATCTCGCCTGCCATCTACTATGCTTCAGGACAGGAAAGAACTACAGGACAAGAGAGGCATTTTGGACAGTTTTTCAGATACCTTTGAAAAGTATCACTCAACTGTCGCACAGTGTAATCTACCCACTTCGTCCATGTGTGATATAGGCCTAACTTCAATAGTAACCTCTCCAGCAGAGGTATCTTCAATTCTTGCTTCTTTGGATACCTCCAAATCATGTGGTCCAGATGACGTATCCGCAATAGTATTGAAGGAATGTACATCTGAGCTAGGTAGGCCACTTAGCATCATAATACACTGACTGACAGTGACAATGCAACACCAAGGAGGAGTGGTTCGAAAGGGATGAAAGTTGGGGAAAAAACAGAGACGGCACGGATGAATAATTGATGTTTATTTCAAACCGATATGCAGGTTACACAATGCGCACGGCATCGACTCAGTAGGATGTAGGACCACCGCGAGCGGCGATGCACGCAGAAACACGTCGAGGTACAGAGTCAATAAGAGTGCGGATGGTGTCCTGAGGGATGGTTCTCCATTCTCTGTCAACCATTTGCCACAGTTGGTCGTCCGTACGAGGCTGGGGCAGAGTTTGCAAACGGCGTCCAATGAGATCCCACACGTGTTCGATTGGTGAGAGATCCGGTGAGTACGCTGGCCACGGAAGCATCTGTACACCTCGTAGAGCCTGTTAGGAGATGCGAGCAGTGTGTGGACGGGCATTATCCTGCTGAAACATGGCATTGGGCAGCCCCTGAAGGTACGGGAGTGCCACCGGCCGCAGCACATGCTGCACATAGCGGTGGGCATTTAACGTGCCTTGTATACGCACTAGAGGTGACGTGAAATCATACGCAATAGCACCCCAAACCATGATGCCGCGTTGTCTAGCTCCACAGTTACTGCCGGATTTGACCTTTCTCCACGCCGACGCCACACTCGTCTGCGGTGCCTATCACTGACAGAACAGAAGCGTGACTCATCGGAGAACACGACGTTCCGCCATTCCCTCATCCAAGTCGCTCTAGCCCGGCACCATGCCAGGCGTGCACGTCTATGCTGTGGAGTCAATGGTAGTCTTCTGAGCGGACGCCAGGAGTGCAGGCCTCCTTCAACCAATCGACGGGAAATTATTCTGGTCGATATTGGAACAGCCAGGGTGTCTTGCACATGCTGAAGAATGGCGGTTGACGTGGCGTGCGGGGCTGCCACCGCTTGGCGGCGGATGCGCCGATCCTCGCGTGCTGATGTCACTCGGGCTGCGCCTGGACCCCTCGCACGTGCCACATGTCCCTGCGCCAACCATCTTCGCCACAGGCGCTGCACCGTGGACACATTCCTATGGGTATCGGCTGCGATTTGACGAAGCGACCAACCTGCCCTTCTCAGCCCGATCACCATACCCCTCGTAAAGTCGTCTGTCTGCTGGAAATGCCTCCGGTGACGGCGGCCTGGCATTCTTAGCTATACACGTGTCCTGTGGCACACGACAACACGTTCTACAATGACTGTCGGCTGAGAAATCACGGTACGAAGTGGGCATTTCGCCAACGCCGTGTCCCATTTATCGTTCGCTACGTGCGCAGCACAGCGGCGCATTTCACATCATGAGCATACCTCAGTGACGTCAGTCTACCCTGCAATTGGCATAAAGTTCTGACCACTCCTTCTTGGTGTTGCATTTGCTCTGTCAGTCAGTGTAAATATGTCATTCTCGTCAGGGTATTTTCCGTGTGAATGGAAGAAAGGTTACGTCATACCAGTGTTCAAGAAAGGAGACAAAATGGTGTTTGATAACTATAGGCCTGTTGTGTTATTGTCCCTAATTTCAAAGGTGGCAGAGAAGATCGTGTATAAGAGATTGTACAGTTCAGTTTCACAGTATATTAATATAGTGCAGCGCGATTTTGTACAGAAACGCTCTACCGTGTCCAATATGGTGGTGTATATCAATTTCATTTCCGAATCTCTCCATAGGAGGCAACAAGTGGATGTTGTTTATACGGACTTCTCCAAAGCCTTTGATTCAGTTCAACACGATGCTCTACTCACCAAATTTTCAGCATATGGGATAGGAAGAAGTGCTTTGGAGTGGATTAGAAGCTATCTCACTAATAGAGTTTGCGCAGTAAAAGCTGATGGTATTATGTCAAAGCCATACCACCCTACTTCAGGTGTCCCCCAAGGATCTTTACTGGGCCCTCTTTTCTTTGTCATATTCATAAATGATATAACATCAGTTATACAACACAGTAATTGCCTTCTCTATGCTGACGATCTAAAGATCTTTAAGGTAGTCAATAGTAAGTTGGACTGTAAGTTGTTACAGTCTGACTTAAACCTACTAAGTAACTGGTGTAAAAAGTTGCTGCTTGGTTTGAATGTTTCAAAATGCAACGCAATTACATTTTCACGCAAGTTGGAACCAGTAAATTACCCTTACTATTTAAGCAATTTCCAAATAGCTCGTGTGAATGAAATAAATGATCTTGGTGTGACACTTTCAAACTGCTACAGTCTTTCTTTTGAGAAACATTTAGACAAGATTTCTAGGGAAGGGTTTAAATTACTTGGCTTTCTGAAAAGAAGTTGTGCTGAATTTGTTTCTCCTAGAACTCTAATAACTTTGTTTTGCACTCTAATCAGGCCATCGTTAGAATACTGTTGCAAGGTGTGGCTGCCTTCTCAGCAGTATTTAATACAAAACTTGGAAAGAGTCCAAATAAGGTTTATGAAATGGATCAGCTAGAAGGGTTTGGGTATTTCTCTCTCTTCGTCAGATTACGAGTCTTTTTGTGAGACTATGAGCATGAGGACATTGCACTCACGCCGCAGATGTGCCAATGCCCTCTTTCTTTATAAGTGTCTGACGAATAGAGTGGATTGCTCAACATTACTGGAGCTGATTCCGTTACATGTTCCTTGTCGTAATACTAGGCAAAGATATATTTTTCATCTTCCTAAAGCGAGAACTGTGGCTCGGGCTAACTCATGGCTTGTAAGAGCACTAACATCACTGAATGAGGTGCATGAATCAGTGGACCTTTTTCACTCACCCCCGTCTAAAATCAGACATGCCCTATTGACCTCATGAATGTAAGGCCCTATCTGTAAGGTATGTAAAAATGTAAAAGATACTACATGTAGTACCGACCGACCGACTTATTTATTTATTTCTTCTTCTTCTTCTTCTTCTTCTTGCGTTCCGGCCTTCTAAGGACCACGTTACAATTTCAATTGTTTTCCTTAGTTGTTCTTTCCTTTTCTTCCAGTATTCTTTCATTGTTTCATTGTTTCACTGTGGTTTTTTTTCCTGTCTTCAGTCCACTTTGTGCCTGTTTTCCTTTCCTTCCTCCCTTGGAATCCTTCCATTTGTAAGACTTTCTTCCTAAAAATCTTTCTTTCCAATAATTCTTCTTCTCGTATGTTGTTCCTTTCCAGGTCTTTCTTGACTTCTTGAATCCAGGTGGTAGTTGATTTCTTTTCCCAAAGGTACTTGAAGATTCGTTTAGTTAGTCTATTGTCATCCATTCTGTAAATGTGTCCAAGAAATAGCAATCTCCTTTTTCTTATTGTTTCTAATATGTTTTCTACGTTCTGGTAAATTTCATTGTTACTTCTTAATTTCCAAAACTCTGCAATTCTTAGAGGACCTAATATTTTCCTTATAATTCTTCTTTCTAATATTTCTAATTTATCAAGCTTGTAGTTCAGTGCTAGACATTCGCTGGCATAAAGGCATTCTGGTTTCACTACTGTGTTGTAGTGCTTTATTTTAAGTTTTCTTGATAAGCACTTTTTGTTGTAAGTATTCTTAGTTATACCGTATGCTCTTTCCATCTTTTGTATCCTCTCCTCTATAGCAGATTTTTCTAAACCATTTTCTTGAATTGTCTCGCCCAAATATTTGAATTTCTTTACCTTTTCTATTTGACCAATATCCGTTACTAAAAACTTTGGGGCACTCTTTATATTCGTCAAAAATTTTGTTTTCTCGGCAGAGATTCTCAAGCCTGTCATGTTGGCTGTCTTTTTAAGGAGATTGACTAGCATTGCTGCATCTGTAAGGCTTTCTGAAAGTATGGCAAAGTCATCTGCAAATGCTAGGCAATTTATTGCAACACCTTTGTTCTTCTTCCCCAGCATGAGTGGCAATATTTTAGATTCTCTCAGTTTTTCATTCCAAATTCTCACAATTTTCTCCATGACACAATTGAAAAGGAGTGGAGATAGACCATCGCCCTGCCTGACACCTGTATTTATTTTGAAAGGTCGAGATATTTCACCCATAAATTTTACTTTCGAGATAGTGTCTGTACGTGTTTCACGAATTAGGTTTGCCAATTTAGTTTTAACTCCAAATTCACGGATTACTTTATCTAGGGTTTCCCTATCAACAGAGTCAAAAGCTTTTTTAAAGTCAATAAATGTTACAACTATGTCTTTGGAGTTTATTAATCTGTGTCGAATTATAGATTTCAGGTTGAAAATCTGTTCGGAGCAAGATCTTCCTTCTCTAAATCCACCTTGATATTCACCCAATTGACTGTCCAGTGTCGATTTTACTCTATTTAGTAGTATTGTTGAGAATATCTTGTAAGCAACTGGCAAGAGAGATATACCTCTGTAGTTGTTGACATCTTGCTTGTTACCCTTCTTGTGTAATGGGTGTATTAGAGCCACTTTCCAATCCTCTGGGATCTTTTCTGTTTCCCAAATTTCTTCAAAGATTATTTGCAGATCTTCTATAATTTTTGGTTCAGCCCATTTTAAAAGTTCAGCTGTTATGGAGTCTTCCCCACTAGCTTTGTTATTTTTAAGATTTTTTATTGCTTCCTTTATTTCTTCTGCTGTTGGAGGTGAATCAGATTCTAGATTTTCCTGAATTTCTGAAAATTCTAATTTATGATTTGACTCAGGGCAGTTCAGCAGGTCTTCGAAGTGTTTTGCCAGAATCTCACAATTCTCGGCATTGTTAAGGCCAATATTACCATTTGCATCTCTGAAGCAAATACTCCGGGATTGATAACCTTTCAGGTTATTCTTAAAGGTCTGATAGAAATTTCGGGAGTTATTTCTTACAAAATTATTCTCAATTTCTACTAGCTGCGATTTTTCAAAAGATCTTTTAACCTGCCTTATTATTCTTGTTGTTTCCTTTCTTTGTTGTTTAAATAGCTCATAGCGTTCATTCTTTCCGGAACATTTCCATTTTTTCCACTTCCTCGTTCTTTCCATAAGTGCTTCCTCACATACGTTATTCCACCATACTTTCTTTTTAGTTTTAACTGATCCAAATACTTTCTTCGCTGCACTATTAATCTGTTTAGATAATTCTGGCCATTTGCCATGCTGAGTTATTTTAATTTCTTCCTGAAAGTTTTCTATAGTTGCTTGTGTAATGTTGAGCCTATCTACGTTGTATTTCATTAATTTTCTTGGCCTTCTTTGATTCCTGCGAGGTAGAAGCTTTAGCTTAATTTTAGAGAGGTAATGATCGGAGTCAAACTCCCCACTTCTTATGACTTTAACATTCATAATTTCCTTAATACTTTTTTGAGAAATAGCTACGTGGTCCAGCTGAAACTCACCTAACATCGGATTTGGGGACACCCATGTTTTAGCCTTTCTTGGAAGTTTCTTAAAGAAGGTCGACATTAATTTTAGGTGAAAGGATTTACAGAGATTAATTAGTCTCATGCTATTTTTGTTTGTTCTTTTGTGTGCCGGATATGCCCCTACTATTTTGCTGAAAACTTTTTCTTTGCCTATCTGTGCATTAAAATCACCTAGTAGAATAATAACATTTGATTTTGGAATTTTTGACATTTCATCATCTAGAAGACTCCAGAATTCTTCAGTTTTACTTGGGTTCTTGCTATTATCTTCATTTATTGGTGCATGACAGTTAACAAATGTATACCTTTTGTTCTTGCATTTAAGTGTGAAAAGAGATAACCTTTCTGAACTAGATTTGAATTCCATAACATTATCAACTATTGCTTTATGGACATAGAAGGCGCTACCTAGTAGTGGCATTCCTTTCATAATTTTGATTGCTGGTTTACCTTTAAAGATTCTATAATTTTTGGTTTCTGTTACATTCTCATCCATAAACAGTGTCTCTTGAGCTGCTAGGATCTGGATTTCATGTCTATCTAAGAAAATTTCCAGTTCTTTCTGTTTGCCGGTTTTTAGCAAGGAATTTACATTAAGAGTGCCTGCAAAGAATTTCCTCTTAAATTTAAGTCTGAAAGGATTCCAAGGATGCTCCGACTCACCCTTAATGCAGATGTTGGGACTCCCCAGAACCCTAGGTCCCGATGCATTGCATAACGCAATGGTGGTTTTCTCTTCCGAGCTACCACCTGGGGTAGTGCTTTCATTCAGTGGACTTTCCATTCTGCAATTGAAATTGTACATTGTACAAGGTAGGAAATTAATTCCAAGATAAGATCGGATTGTTAGTCCGAAATGATTTTTTATTCGTGCTTTACTCCACTAGGTTCTTCCGCTCTCTCCGCCATTGGGACAAAATTCCTCATCCACCTTCGAGACCATTGACCAGGTTTCACCTGTAACCCTAGGCAGGGGCCCTTACAGGGTGCTACCATCCGGAGCCAGATGGACCCAGGTTTTTTTACGAGGTTGTTGCTCCTCCCCCTCCTCCTTCCCCATCACTTGCAAGATCAGGCCCCGGGCTTGGGACCGGCAATGGCAGAGTTTATTTATTTATTTATTTATTTATTTATTTATTTATTTATTTATTTATTTATTTATTTAAGGTTTTGTAAATATGCATATAAGAAGGTCTCTAGATTTAGTTAGAACTTGGTTATTATTTTAGGAAATTAGTGTTACTTACTTAAGGTGTATTGTTGTATATTATGTTTTATTAAATCATCTTTAATTGGGAAAATAACCTGTTGATGATAAATAAATCTATTTTATACTTAAGCGACTGCAGCTATCGAGCTCAGTAAGAAATTTAATCGCTGCCAATTCAATGGTTTGACATCACTGATAGATTCCTGAACGGAGTAATGAATACAAGAAGCATTTCACCAACTTTGTAAGTGTGCGATATTTTAGACATGATACTGTATAGGCTTTTGGGGCTTATGCCGTGTCAAGAAAATAAGGTGAAATTCTTTACGTTTCGCAGAGAACTGTGCTCTGTGTCATCAGAAGAAAACGATCTAGACTGTCCATGCAAAAGGCTTCTTAAACAATAAACTTTTGAAATTTAGACGTTATAATAGAAGTAGGAATGGTACATTCATTCGTCACCAGATAGCTCCCCACAAATGGCACTGTGCTAGCGTTCGAAGCGGAAGCTGACCAAACCATCAAAAATCAGTCTAAGAGGGTCACATAACATGTGTACGTAACATATGACATTGACAGGTGTACGACATTAACACAAGCCGGGAATGAAATTGGGGTTGTATTATTGATCCAGTAAAATAAAATATTGCTCCGTTAGGTCAAGTAGAAGACCTTTATTCATTATTTTGATGATATCTATATCATTATTGATGCCGTGGAAGGTGTGTTTGTAGTCTTGTATATGCTGTCCTATTGCCGAAAATCTTTTGTATTCGATAGCATTAACGTGCTCGTTGTATCTGGTTTTGAAGGATCTCCCAATGTATATGCTGGAGCAGTCATTGCAGTGAAACCAATAAACGCCTGACTTATCAAAAGGGTTGGAAATGTTGACACGGCTAGAGTTATGGAATATGTCAAGATTTCTATTATTGGTCTTGAAAGAGATTTTAGTATTTTTTAGTATTTTTCTTTTTAAATATGTTTGTTACTCGGTAGATGTCAGGATTAAATATAAAAGTAAATGTAAAATTTCAATCTTAACAATCTATTCCAAAAGCCTACTATTGTATTTGATATGCTTATTGCAGTTATTAATAATCTTAAAATACCACAAGATCGATCAGTATATAAAACAATACGTAACACGCTGGCTTACTACCTCCACCGGAATCTATGCCCCCCAACCCATGTTCTCCTATTACCGCGGCCTCCCCTCCCCTACCTGACACGCCCCGTTTCCCGCTGGTGCTCGTGGCTTGATGCCTGGACATTTTGCTCGGCAGTTCCTCTTTAACTCCTCGCTCGTGAACTTGGTGCGTGAGATGAGTTTCCTTCTTTTCTATTCTTTTTGCCAAGCAATTTTTTTGTCCCTGTTTTCGTCACACTAACACATAGTTAAAATTGAACGTTTGATTAGAGATCTTTCCAGATCCATGATTATCCACCTGAAAATAGCGCATTTTCAATGAAATCTCGTCTAACAATTCATGGTTTCAAGTTTACCACATAGGATTGGATGTAATATTAAAATATAGGACCAAAACTAATGACACACTATTAAGTTAAGCTGATTCAGTGAATCCATACAAGATATATGTCATTAAATCTTTTAATCTAACAACCAGAAAATCTTTTTTTTTTTTTTTTTTGCTAGTTGTTTTACGTCGCACCGACACAGATAGGTCTTACGGCGACGATGGGACAGGAAAGAGCTAGGAGTGGGAAGGAAGCGACCGTGGCCTTAATTAAGGTACAGCCCCAGCATTTGCCTGGTGTGAAAATGGGAAACCACGGAAAACCATTTTCAGGGCTGCCGACAGTGGGGTTCGAACCTACTATCTCCCGAATACTGGATACTGGGCGCACTTAAGCGACTGCAGCTATCGAGCTCGGTACCAGAAAATCTGAGCAATATAGATGGTTCATTGATTACATTCTATGAGGAACTGTTTTCTACAAAAATTGGTCACTGAAAATGGTCTTCTACCTACTTACACTTTACAACAATACTCTAGAATGAAACCAGCTGTTAATGTATTATTGTAAAGATTGCTCATGACAAAATGTTTTAAAATGTTTTTATACCTCTTCAAGGCTAGTTGTATGTCTTTAACAGCTGAATAAGATACACTTAAAAAGGAAATTTTATCTGAAACTGGTGTTATAATTTATTTTATATATAATTACAAACAGTTGACAATGCAAGGAGATATACATTTAAAAGATTATAAATAGAATTTTTTTTATGACTTTTCTAGAATCTCATAAGGAGTGATTTAGTCTCTGTTTTTCAACTACATAAGTTTTACAGTATATACGCAATTGTAAATAACAAAACTTATTCTAGAAGTTTCTGTTTATGTACATACATAAGTTATAAATATTTGAATGTAGCTATCAAAATGTCCTGCAACAATCTCCTAGGCTGATGATGGCAAATAAAGTTGCCAAAACCAGTACCAACAAAAATGTGATGTTTTAATAATTTCACTATTTTGTAGTATTGAACACGTGAAAAACCCTACCTTTATCTTTGATTGTAAATTTCGTTTCAATACAGGCCAAAAATGAAAGTTTTGACATTTAATTATGTGGCCTTGTAATAATACTCAACATGGCTTACTGTGTTGATACTGCTACGCAGCTGAAAGCAATGGAAAACTACAGCCGTAACTAACTCCTGAGGACATGCAGCTCTCTCTGTATGAATGATGTACTGATAATGGCTTCCTCCCGGGTAAAATATTCTGGAGGTAAAATAGTCTCCCGTTTGGATCTCCAGGTGGGGACTACACAAGAGGAGGCGATCATTAGGAAGATAGATACACAAGAACCTCATTTATCCGGCCCTCATTAATCCAGATCACCAGTTTATCCAGATCGAAAATAATTTTTAAAAATTTTACTTGTACAGTATTTCTTTTACGCCATCGACTCTTCTTGAATTTCTTTTCTGCCATGGATAGTTAAGGAGAGGAACTGGAAGTAATTCGACCATGGTCTATCAAAGGTACCATCCCGGCATTCGCCTACAATTGAGAATGGAAAACCCTGGAAAAACATTCCTGGGACGACCGAGATGGAATTTGAACCCACCTTCTTCTGAATGCAACGCCCTATTAATTCACTGATGGTGAATTTGAAAAAGAAACTGGCGCTCCATCAGAAGAACCAATGACTCATAGAGACAACAATGCAGCTGGACAAACTGATGGCCTATTTAGAATCTTTGACTGAAACCACACCGGCAGAACTGTTGTTAGTAAAACGTCTTCGTGATTGTGCTGCGTGCAAACGTGATACATATGTAAAAGAGAAAAAATTCTCATGCATTATTGTAGTGCATAAAACAGAGTTGTAAATGTACAAAAATTGTTCTTATATATTTTTTACAATTGAGAAACTGTACAACTTATGTTTATAGATTAGGTAACATGTACTGTATTTGTTATTTAGTATTTTACCTGATTATCCAGATTTACGATAATCCGGATCAGTTCCCGTCCCACTTAATCCGGATAAACGAGGTTCTTGTGTACTAACATTTTGCGAGTCGGAGCGTGGAATGTTAGAAGTTTGAATCATTGAGGTAGGTTAGAGAATCTGAAAAGGGAGATAGATAGACTGAAGTTAGCTGTAGTTGGTATAAGTGAAGTACGTTGGCAGGAAAAACAGTATTTTTGGTCAGGCGACTACAGAATTGAAAATGAAAATGAAAACCTACAACCTGTTTTCCAGTCATTGACCGGGTCAGAGATGTAATGAATGAAACATATATAGGGTGTTATTACAATGGGGTCGCCTATCCCAAGGTGATTTATTAATGAGTGACAATGATAAATGCTATGAAATGATAATGGAGAGTGTTGCTGGAATGAAAGATGACAGGGAAAACCGGAGTACCCGGGAGAAAAACCTGTCCTGCCTCCACTTTGTCCAGCACAAATCTCACATGGAGTCACCGGGATTTGAACCACGATATCCACCGGTGAGAGGCCGACGTGCTGCCGTCTGAGCCACGGAGGCACCCGACTACAGAATTATCAACACAAAATCAAACAGGGGAAATGCAAGTGTTGGTTTCATAATTAATTTAAAAAATAGGGCACCGGGTAAGCTACTATGACCAGCATAGTGAAAGGATTATTGTTGTCAAGATAGACACCAAACCATTGCCCACTACAATAGTGCAGGTCTATATGCCTACGAGTTCAGTGGATGAGGAAATCAAAAGAGTATATGAAGAGATAGAATGTTTAATAATACAATTTGTAAAAGAGAAAGTCGTTTGGTTGAATTCTGCAGCAATCACAAATTAGTCCTTGCTAATACTTGGTTCAAATGCCACAAACAATGGCTGTACATATGGAAAGACCTGGAGACACTGGAAGGTATCATATAGACTTCATTATAATGAGACTCAGAAACCAGGTGCTAGAATGCAAAACTTTCCCAGGAGCAGACGTGGACTCTGACCACAACTTGTTGGTCATGAAATCCCATCTGAAGTTGAAGAAATTGAAGAAGGGAAGGAATCCAGTGAGATGGGATCTAGGTAAGTTGAAAGAAAAGAGTATGAGGGATTGTTTCAAGGAACATGTTGCACAAGGATTAAATGGAAAGGCTGAAGGAAACACAGTAGAAGAAGAATGGACAGTCATGAATAAGGTCAATAGGGCTGCTGAAGACATGTTAGGAAGAAAAGAAAGATCAACAAAGAATCAATGAATAACTGATCAATGAACAACAAAAATACAAGAATGCAAAAAATGAAGAGGGCAGAAAAGAATACAGGTGATTAAAGAATGAAGTGGATACAAAGTGCAAGGCAGCTTAGGAAGAATGGCTGAAGGAGAAGTGCAAGGATGTTGAAAGTTGTATGATCCTAGGAAGGGCAGATATTGCATTCAGGAAAATCAAGCAAACCTTTGGAGAAAGGAAAACTAGGTGTATGAATATTAAGAGCTCAGATGGAAAACCACTTCTAGGGAAAGAAGAGAAGGCTGAAAGATAGCAGGTAGCAGGAACATATCCAACAGTTGTATCAAGGTAAGGACATAGATGATATGGTTCTGGAACAAGAAGAGCCTGTTGTGCTGATAAAATGGGTGACCCAATTATGAGGTCAGAATTCGACAGAGTTTTGAGAGACCTAAATAGAAATGAAGCACCTGGAATTGATGGCATTCCCTCTGAATTACTGACTACTTTAGGAGAGACCAGCATGGCGAGGTTATTCCACTTAGTATGCAAGATGTATGAACAGGAGAAGTGCCATCCAATTTTCGGCAGAATGTTGTTATACCTACTCCCAAGAAAGCCGGTGCTGACAAGTGTGAAAACTACCACACCATTAGTTCAGTATATCACGCCTGCAAAATTCTAACACATATAATTTACAGAAGAAGGGAAAGACACGGAAATGAAAAATGTTACGAGAGGAATAGACAGTTGTGTTTATGTTTCGTAGATCTAGAGAAAGCATATGACGGGTACCGAGGGAAAAGATGTTCGCCATACAGGGGGACGATGGAATTAAGGGTAGATTATTAGAGAAGAGCCCACTAAGATGGTTTGGGCACATAGAGCGAATGAGTGACGAAAGAATGCCAAAAAAAGTGATTGAAATGCAAATGCAATGAAGGAGAGGCCGTGGACGACCATGATTGAGATGGAAGTATACAATCCAACACAGTATTATAGAAAGAAACCTGGACTGGGACACAGTGTTGGAGGAGGAGTGGCGGAAAGATCGAAGAAAATGGAGAGGAACCATATTTGCTCCTACCTGGCTACAGCTGGATAAAAGGAAATGATGATGATGATGATGATGATGATGATGATGATGATGATATTGAAATCAATCAAAGGCATTTATGTTGACAATTGGGCTGCAGTGAGAATTGATGGTAGAATGAGTTCTTGGTTCAGGGAACTTACAGGAGTTAGACAAGGCTGTAATCTTTCACCTTTGCTTTACGTAGTTAGCATGAATCATCTGCTGAAAGGTATAAAGTGGCAGGAAGGGATTCAGTTAGGTGGAAATGTAGTAAGCAGTCTGGCCTATGCTGACGACTTGGTCGTAATGGCATATTGTGCCGAAAGCCTGCAGTCTAATATCATGGAACTTGAAAATAGGTGCAATAAGTATGTTATGAAAATTAGCCTCTCAAAGACTAAATTGATGTTGGTAGGTAAGAAATGCAACAGGACTGAATGTCAGATTGGTGCCACAAAGCTGGAACAGGTAGAAAATTTTAAATATTTTGGTTGTGTGTTCTCCCAGGATGGTAATATAGTAAGTGATACTGAATCAAGGTGTAGTAAAGCTAATGCAGTGAGCTCACAGTTGCAATCAAAAGTGTTCTGTAAGAAGAAAGTCAGCTCCCAGATGAAACTATCTTTACATCGGTCTGTTTTCAGACCAACTTTGCTTTACGGAAGCGAAGGCAGGAGTGTACTCAGAATGAGGAGATAAAGGCTAATTTAGGAATGAACTCAATGGATGAAGCTCTAGGCATAAACCAGCTTTGGTGGTGGGGTCATGTGAGGCGAATGGAGGAAGATGTGTTATCTGGGAGAATAATGGACTGTTATGGAGGGTAAGAGGAGTAGAGGGAGAGCAAGACAACAATGGCTAGACTCAGTTTCTAAAGATTTAAAGATAAGAGGTAAAGAACTAAATGAGACCACAGACCTAGTTGCAAATAGGGGATTGTGGCGACATTTTGCAAATTCACAGAGGCTTGCAGACTGAACGCTGAAAAGCATAATGGTCTACAGTTTAATAATGTATGTATGTATGTATGTATGTATGTATGTTATTTATTGTCCTCTTCAAATTTGGCCTACAATGAACATTTTATTGTGTATGGAAATAAGAGGTGATCATTCCTTTATTATGCATGATATATTTCAAGTTCAGTTTTACACTGTCGTATTCGCATACATAGAACCGGTTTTTACCAGCCGGGGGAGAAGTATTGATTTTTCAATCGACCAGTTGGTTGTATCATGTGACCTACTTGGAAACTTTCAAGGCCAAGCTATGAGCAGCGCGTGTGGATTATTCTGGAGAATGTAATTTCTAGACTTGCAGTAACCTATCAGGTGTAAGAACGACGTCCAATTACGAGACAATATTATGTCACACCCACCTGGTGGAAGGATTAAATACTCGTGTTTTATGAAGAAACACTCCCTTATACTTTGATAATTTGAGATGCTGGTACTTTCTCAGTCTTACTCTTACACTCTGATATTTGGACACTTTGAGACGCTGATACTACGATATTCTAACTATGATACTCTCCGACATCATACTAAGATGAAATACTGGTTAATAGAGCAAATGCCTGAAAAGCCATACATCTAATTTTTGATCTAATCATACTATTCGACGTGAAAAGCAGATTTTCAATGGCTAAGTTACCTACTGTTCTTCAGTAAATTCAACGTGGTTTCGTGTGGAACACAGACTAAAATTTTGTGTTAGTTTCAGCTTTCACCTCACCAAGAAAGAAGAGGACCGCAAAGTGTTCATGAACTTCGCCAGAATGTTTCAACTATCATCAAAAGGAGAAACCTACAATTCTACTGATCTGGACTTAGCTGTCATCATGATGAATTAAAATGTAGGCAACATCTAACATGAGGAGATAACTACTGGAGCAGATGACCAGCAACATGTGAACGAGCAGTTCCAGAACATCGACAGAGATCCACTTCCATCAGACATTTGAGTACCAATTTATAATATTTTTCCTGTTTATCTTTGTAGAAATAATACTTATTCATTAGTGGTAGTATTTCTATTAGATTTGTAAATTTTGATGATATTTCCATTCTTCTTTCATATGGGTAATGGTAGTGTTGTTATGTTGAGTGTATGAGTTATTGGATTCTATTAGAGTAGTTATACTGTGTGTCTCTTCTAACATGACTCTAAAATTCCCAACCAACAGCTTAGTGTTTTATTTAAAAATCATTGTCTTCAGCATTAAATTATAATTATTTGAGACGATTTTCAAACGTTGAACTTGTGTGGATCAGATTCATGGCATATTTAATATGTTGAATTTCAGTGTAAAATTGCATCTCACCTATTTCGTTGGATGTCGTGCGAGTTAGTATCATCTGATCTATTGTCAAACTCAGATTTATGTGGAAATAATATCCAGCACTACTGATAATAATGATAATAATAATAAATTTGCTCAGGTTAAACTAAAGATTAAGGGTCATGAGTTTAAACATTAAGTGTTCTTATTGTGAAATGTTGATATGTGCTCACTTAAATGGAATATGACTCTGGAATATGGCGGAATCCTGAGGGATCAATTATTGAATTTATTTGGGAAGTATGTGTTTGGTGAACTATGACTTCTGCAAATGTTAGAGCACGTGTTAAATGATGTGTGTAAGATTTAAAGTAATACTAATTTTAATCATGACTCATGAACCATGGGTTTGAGGTGTAAATGTTTTACCTGTATTATGTGCGTGTTTGTAGTCAACAATTCTTCTAAATATTAAACTGCTGACTTCTTTGTGACCAACATGTGAGAACTTTATTATCTCTGAATAGGTGATCACTCGTATTTTATCACATTTCCGTGAGGGTCATGAGCTGATATTTGACCGATACCGTCATCTTAAGATTCCATGAGCAGATGATAATAATCAAAATTTAATATTCAAACTCTAGAATCCGCTTGTAATATATGTAAATAATAATCATGTGTCATCTGTGTGAATGTGGAGTGAGTGTTGTAGTGATTTACATTGTTCTGTGATTTATTGAAATGGGGTTCTGACCTGGCCACGTGTTCACCATGTTGGGCCCAGGTTATTGTCAACGTTGTTTAGGATGATTTAATTTATGTGTATCTAAACCTTTAGTGAATTTTATTTATTTACATTGAGGCAACACTGAGGTACCAGACACAAATGAATAAGTCGGTACTATTTCCCAAGTGAGGACAAAGATTCCCGTATTTGATTTTTTTAAGGTGTCAAATGATAAGAATTAACTAGCATCACATGTTATTCAGTGAAATGATAGCGTTCGTGGAAATAATAATTATGAGAATGTAATTTAATAATGTTAAGTCTGGAATAGACATACTTTAATTAAAATTTCTATTATAAAAATTTTCCAAGCATGGTTCAATGGAACTCACCATAGATTGTGATAATAATGTAAATGAGACTTATCCACAAGGAGGACGACTTTGTTACACATTTTCTGATAGAGTTTTGGGAAGTCAATGATGCATAATTAATTTCTTGAGAGAAAGTCAAATTTTATTCATGTGAATGTAGATGTTACCACGAAATATAAGATAGCCTAGGATGGCACAGGATTGTTTACGAGCCATGATAGCTCTCTGATATTTAATTTTCTTATAACTTGTAAATAATTTCACCATTATTAAGAGGAGATTCTCCCATCATAACTTTAATTCCTTTATTCAATCCAGATGTAGGCTAATAACAATCTGTTATACTTTTGAGTTAATATTCAGCTTCGAAAGGGTTGGAGAACTATGGTGTTATGTCTCAGGCAACTTGCAGAGAAGAGTTTCGAGTTAAAATCTGTCAAGATTTTAATGTTAAATTCTGTTAAAAATTTTGTTTTCAGTGCTAGTGTTTAAATAAATGTCAAACCTATTGTTTTATGTCTTTTTTGTGATTGTCGCTAGTCCTTGTATCTTTCCTGCCTTTTAAAAGCAAGCAAAGCCAGACAGCAAACTGTCCACGCCTGGGACTTTCGCTCTCCAGCTGAGCATACCGGGAATAAAGGGGGCAGTATGTATGTATGTATGTATGTATGTATGTATGTATGTATGTATGTATGTATGTATGTATGTATGTATGTATGTATGTAATTATGTATGTAAAGACAAATTGAAGCTGAGTTGGGAGATCAGTTTGGCTTCAGAAGAAATGTAGGAACACATGAAGCAAGCCTGACTTTACGTTTGATCTTAGAGGATCGAATTAAGGAGGGCAAGCCCGCACACATGGCATTTGTAGATCTAGAAAAGGCATTTGATAATGCTGATTGGAACAAGCTATTTGAGATTCTGAAGGTGATCAGGATCAGGTACCGACAAAGAAGAAATATCTACAATCTGCGTAAAAATCAGACTGCAGTGATAAGAATTGATGGCTTTTAAAAAGAAGCAGCACTCCAGAAAGGAGTGAGGCAAGGTTACAACAGGCAGTAAAGGAAATCAAAGAAGAATGTGGGAAGGGAATAACGATCCAAGGAGAGGAAATTAAAACCCTGAGATTTGCTGCTGATATCGTAATTTTATTCTAGACTACAGAAGATCTGGAGAAACTGCTGAATGGTATGGACAGAGTTTTCAGCAAGGCGTACAAGATGAAAATAAATAAGTCCAAAATGAAAGGAATGGAGTGCAGTCAAACGAAGTCCGGTGATGCAGGAAACATTACATTAGGAAATGAAGTTTTAAAGGAAGTAGATGAATATTGTTACTTGGGTAGTAAAATAACTAACGATGGCAGAAGTAAGGAGGACATAAAATGCAAGAAGGAGGGCCTTCCTTAGGAGAAGAAATATGTTTTTGAAGACTTTCGTCTGGAGTGTCGCATTGTATGGAAGTGATACATGGCTGATAACTAGCTCAAAAAGAAACAGGATAAAAGCTTTTGAAATGTGGTGTTGCTGAAGATGAGATGGATAGATCGAATCACAAATGAAGAGATACTGAATCGGATTAGTGAGAGGAGATTGTTGTGGCTAAATTTGACAAGAAGAAGAGATAGAATGACAGGACACATCTTAAGACACCCAGGACTTGTGCAGTTGGTTTTTGAGGGAAGTGTATGCAGTAAGAACGGTAGGGGCAGATCAAGGTATGAATATGACAGGCAGATTAAAAGAGATGTCGGATGTAGTAGTTATGTAGAAATGCAAAGATTAACACAGGATAGGGTGGCATGGAAAGCTGCATCAAACCAGTCTAAGGGCTGATGACTCAAACAACAGCAACAAAAACATGAGAATGGGTGTATAATATGATTTACACTGACTGACAGAGCAAATGCAACACCAAGAAGGAGTGGTCAGAACTTTATGCCAATTGCAGGGTAGACTGACGTCACTGAGGTATGCTCATGATGTGAAATGCGCCGCTGTGCTGCGCACGTAGCGAACGATAAATGGGACACGGCGTTGGCGAATGGCCCACTTCGTACCGTGATTTCTCAGCCGACAGTCATTGTAGAACGTGTTGTCGTGTGCCACAGGACACGTGTATAGCTAAGAATGCCAGGCCGCTGTCAACGGAGGCATTTCCAGCAGACAGACGACTTTACGAGGGGTATGGTGATCGGGCTGAGAAGGGCAGGTTGGTCGCTTCGTCAAATCGCAGCCGATACCCATAGGGATGTGTCCACGGTGCAGCGCCTGTGGCGAAGATGGTTGGCGCAGGGACATGTGGCACGTGCGAGGGGTCCAGGCGCAGCCCGAGTGACATCAGCACGCGAGGATCGGCGCATCCGCCGCCAAGTGGTGGCAGCCCCGCACGCCACGTCAACCGCCATTATTCAGCATGTGCAAGACACCCTGGCTGTTCCAATATCGACCAGAACAATTTCCCGTCGATTGGTTGAAGGAGGCCTGCACTCCTGGCGTCCGCTCAGAAGACTACCATTGACTCCACAGCATAGACGTGCACGCCTGGCATGGTGCCGGGCTAGAGCGACTTGGATGAGGGAATGGCGGAACGTCGTGTTCTCCGATGAGTCACGCTTCTGTTCTGTCAGTGATAGTCACCGCAGACGAGTGTGGCGTCGGCGTGGAGAAAGGTCAAATCCGGCAGTAACTGTGGAGCGCCCTACCGCTAGACAACGCGGCATCATGGTTTGGGGTGCTATTGCGTATGATTCCACGTCACCTCTAGTGCGTATTCAAGGCACGTTAAATGCCCACTGCTACGTGCAGCATGTGCTGCGGCCGGTGGCACTCCTGTACCTTCAGGGGCTGCCCAGTGCTCTGTTTCAGCAGGATAATGCCCGCCCACACACTGCTCGCATCTCCCAACAGGCTCTACGAGGTGTACAGATGCTTCCGTGGCCAGCGTACTCTCCGGATCTCTCACCAATCGAACACGTGTGGGATCTCATTGGACACCGTTTGCAAACTCTGCCCCAGCCTCGTACGGACGACCAACTGTGGCAAATGGTTGACAGAGAATGGAGAACCATCCCTCAGGACACCATCCGCACTCTTATTGACTCTGTACCTCGACGTGTTTCTGCGTGCATCGCCGCTCGCGGTGGTCCTACATCCTACTGAGTCAATGCCGTGCGCATTGTGTAACCTGCATATCGGTTTGAAATAAACATCAATTATTCGTCCGTGCCGTCTCTGTTTTTCCCCCAACCTTCATCCCTTTCGAACCACTCCTTCTTGGTGTTGCATTTGCTCTGTCAGTCAGTGTATATTGAAAAGGGAATGCCCTGTCAGCATTCGCCGTTCATGTATTTCTTGAGGAGAATGCACTAACACCCGACTGTGTGGATTTAAAACAAGTGCTGAGCGTTCAGGCATCATGGGTGACAGCATGCAAGTGATCACTCGCTGCAGAGAACCAGCCAAGGCCAAGTGACGTCACGACCGAATGTTCCATTCGGTTCGATGTCATTATATCACGATTGGAATGTCAGATCGTGATTTGAAGAACGTCACCTTGTAGGCCTGGATAACAAATATACTACTGCACAAAATTTCATGAAAATCGACGGAAAGATGGCCGAGTTATAAATTTTTAAAGAAGCTCAAATATCCAGTCTGGCCGTCCAACCTTGAGCAATATAAGGAGCTCGCCAGCCCCGTAGTAGACAGCGTGTGATTTAGTCGTGTACCAGCCGCCACGCTGTGTGGGCCAGCTGAGGTAGTACAGTCCGCTACTCTGCCCGGCTAAGGACCGGTGATAGAAAATACGCGATACAAGTGTCCAACATATTCTCATCGGACTCTAACTTCGCGTACAAGCAGAAAATGTACTCACTTATAATATCGATCTGTCGAGCTGATTGACATTTTTTCCATCTTGTGAATTTTGTATTGCAGAGACTATACAGTAATCACTAGATATTTTTGAAACTGTGCTTAAAGGACTTAGGGCGTAAAGACTGTGCTTGAGTGAAACATTGTTTCCTCTTCAAGAGACTGTGTTAAGTTATTTCGTGAAACTGTGCCCTAGTGAAAGTACATTGTTTTCAAAGGACAGTGCCAACCTTTCTTTTCAAAGACTGTGTCAATTCACTTCGTGAAAAACTGTGTCGACATTTCTTTTCATAAGACTGTGCCAACCTTTATTTTCAAAAGACTGTGTTAATTTACTTCGTGGAACTGTGATAACATTTTCTTTCATAAGACTGTGCCGACATTTCTTTTCAAAGACTGTGTTGATTCGCTTCGTGAAATACTGTGCCTTCATTCCTTTTCAAGGGACTATGTTAATTCCCCTCATGAAAGACTGTGTCTACTTTTATTGCCAAGAAGTTCTGTTAAGCTACTTGTAAAACTGTGCCTCAGTGGAGAATTTATTTCTGAGAAACTGTGATTTTTTAAAAATTAAGACTGTGTCTTAATGGAACTTGGTTCCGACAAAAGACTGTGTCTTAATGGAACTTGGTTCCGACGAAAGACTGTGTCCGTAAGACTCAATTTATTTTTCTTCTTTGCACTGAGATTAAGTGAAGTTGAATCTCAGAAAGTTCCAGATTATTTTTCGTTACCTTCACTTCAAGTTTGCCAGTGACTATTTCATGAACAGTGTTAATTTCTATTATTTTCACAGAACTGTGATTTTCAATCCTTTTTTTTTTTCAAAAGTAATGTGCGTCCAACACCATTTACAGTGGTTCTTGTTCGGCTAATAAACAGTGTCTCGCCACAACTTGCAGTGCAATGCGGTAGAGAAGTGTCATATCAGATTCTATTGACATTCTGTGTGAACCTCTTACATACAAAGCTAATCAACTATTCCACGCTGCACTATCACCAGACGACCGCCCCAAGTTCGAGTCTTCTTTAACATCGAGGGTTGGTGGGAAGTGAGGAGTTCATTGACATGGGACGATGCCGACACCGAGGGACGATGCCTTCTTCACATCTTTGAGGACATTCAAACCATTCATCTGTAAAGGTGATATAATTTCTATGTTTTCTTGAATAAACTGTGAGATCCTTGCAAAGTACTTTGAAGACCTCCTTAACTGTGAATCACCACGAGAAAAATTGGAGATTGAGATGGACACAATCCAGAACCCAGATTCTGAACCACCAGATGAGGAAGAAGTAAGGGAAGTAATAAACTCCCTAAAGAACAACAAAGCATCTGGTGAAGATGGAGTAATAGCAGAACTGTGGAAGATAGCCAATGACGCCTTTATCACTGAAGTGACAGAACTGTTCTGGAATACTTGGAGAGATGAGAAAATACCAGAAGACTGGCTCGTGGCATTAATACACCCACTACATAAAAAGGGACCGAAAACAGACGTCAACAACTACCGAGGAATATCACTTTTATCTGTCACGTATAAGATTTTTTCTAAACTCCTATTGAACAGACTGACACCGCAAATTGACCACAAGTTGGGAGAATATCAGGGTGGCTTCAGGAGAGGGCGCTCTTGTCAGGACCATATCCTAAGTCTAAAAATGATAATCAAATATTACAATGCGCGGCCAAAGAACATCTTCATCTCTTTCGTTGATTTTCAAAAAGCATACGATTCAATAGATAGAGACACATTGATGGAAATTTTGAGAGAATATGGTATCGATCAAAAAACACTCAACTTACTTAGGTTAACACTAACAAACACCATATCCAAAGTGAAATTTCGAGGAGAGATCAGCAAACCCTTCCAGATAAAAACAGGTCTGAGACAGGGTGACAGCTTATCCCCAACACTCTTCAACGTGGTTCTAGATAAGGTCATGAAAACTCTGTGGAAACATAATGACTCAGGTGCTATAATAGATAGTAAAAATAAACATGTCAAACCCAAGTGTTTGGCCTTTGCTGATGATTTGGCACTCTTCGCTGAGACAGAACAGGAAGCAATAACACAGATAAATGAACTACAGGAGATAGCCGAGAAAACAGGTTTAAAAATCTCCTTCACGAAAACAGAGATGATGAGCACGGACAGGAATTATGTGAAGAGAACAATGAAGACGAAATATGGCGAAGTGAAGGTCACAAAACAGTTTAAATACCTGGGAGAAATTATCAGCAGCAACGGGATGGATAAAGAGGCCATGGAAAATAGAAGACTTAAGTTGGAAAGGCTAAACATTGCCACCAAAGCCATTTACAACAAAAAGAATCTCTCCATCAATGCGAAACTAAGACATTATGATGCTGTGGTAAAACCAGTGATTCTGTATGGGGTGGAAACAGCAACACTAACAAACCTGGAAAAACTACTAAAGATTGAAAGGAAAATATTGAGGAGGATTTACGGCCCAAGGGTGGTAGAGGGAAACTACAGATTACGCTCAAATAAGGAGATATACAAAATAACAGAAGACCTGGAAACAACAATAAGGAAAAGACGGTTGCGATTCTATGGACACAGGGTCTGAATGGATCCAACAAGGTTAAATAAACAAATTTTTATTAAAATATACTACTTGAAGAGCCAGGGGGGATATGCCAAGCAGATGAAGGAAGAACTCAAGAGGTTAGGAATTGCAGATGAAGAATGTCGTGATAGAGACCAATTCAGGAAAAGACTTTCCAACATAAAAGTTCTGGTTGAAGAAAAGAAAGAGCGCAGAGGGGGAAGATGGACTGAAGAGAGAAGAGCGCAACATTCTGAAAGAATGAAGGCACTGTGGAGAAAGAGGAAGGAAGAAGGGATGATTAGAAGGAAGTGAAGTGGTATTGGCGTGGTCCTAAGTTTGGCCGGTTCGCAAGAAAGAAAGAAACTGCAAGTTCCACTTTAAAAATGAACTCATTGCACTACCCTTCTCTCTTATACTCTCTGAGCATGAACCGTACACGCCCTAGCGTCATTCCATGCTCTCCACTAAGCTTAAGTATGGGCGTTCCTGTTTCAATATAATGTCACCTTTGCTTTCAATGGTACTTGTTTATCCCACAGCAGTTGTCTTACTTGGTGGTAAAACTGAGTTACCTTGCCAACTGTCCACCTCACATTTTGCAAGATTGTCTTTTGATACTATACTACCCAAGTACTTAAACATTGGAATACTGTCCAGTTTGGTGTCATTTATTCGATTTGTAGTTTGTCATCTCCCCTCTGTAACTTCATCACCATCATCTTAGCCTTGTTGATATTTAAATCATACCTTTTAAACTCTTGACTCCATTTCTTCAGCTTATCCTGCACATCATTTTCGGTTTCACCCCAGATCACCATGTCGTCTGTAAAGATGAAATTTTGCAAGTCCTGCTGCTCCTTCCTTTTTATGGCCTTTATTACGGCATCCATCAACAGTGATAAATAAGAGGGGTGATTTGCTGTACTCCTCTCTTCATTTCAAACCATTTGGACAGCCCACAACCCACTTGCACACAACTTCTGGTTTTATCATACAGCAACTTCACTTTTGCAATAAGACTGTCACGAACTTCCAGCTCTTTTAGGCATTCCCAGATATGCTCCCTTGGTACACTATCATAAGCCTTTTTCACGTCGAGGAATAGTAGAAAAAGTGGTTTCCCTTTTTCCCAGTGCTTTTCTATTAACATCCTGACAACAGAGATAAGGTCTGTAGTTATTCTTCCAAGCCTAAAACCATATTGTTCCTCTTCCAATAAAGGTTCTACAATTTCTCTTAATCTACTCTCTATGATTTTTCCAGAAGATTTAGAGCATGGGAGAGCAGAGTAATTCCACATTAGCTGATGCATTCCGATCTACTCCCCTTCTTAAAAAGAGGTGCAATTATTCCTCCTTCCAGTCTTCTGGGATAGTGTTTTCTTGCCATACTGTGTCAAGGAGTCTATATAACCACTGGACTGCTGGAGTTTCTGCTGCTTGTAACATATCTTTACTTAACTCATCCACTCCAACTGCTTTTCGTTTCCTCATACTTTTCATGGACTTTTCTATCTCCAGCCATGTAACTGGGGGTTCTATGCTTCTACTTTCCTCGTTACTACTACAGGGTTCCTTACTGTTTGATGTAGTACTCGCTATTTCATTTAAGAGATTATCAAAAAAGGTCTTAAATTCATTCCTGATTTAATCTTCTTCTCGCACTAAGGATCTGTTGTCTCCTCCTATTGCCTTTATATCCTCTTGTTCACACCTTCTGTTCTTGACTACACTGTACAATAATTTCCTACTTCCTCTACTGTCTAATTGCAATTTATCCACAAACTCATTCCATGCTTTTCTCTTACTACTCTCTTAACTATGAGTTTCTTTGTTCCTGTAGTCTATTAACTTCTTGGCTTGCTTGATCTTGGATAGTTTCTCTTTATTTAGCATCGAGTAATCACACATAAAAAACAAACCATATCATCTATATAATATACTTTGTACACAGAGTACATAAAAAATTATGAATAATGATTACTACAACTACTACTTAAGAGAAAGTTTCAAAAATATATACGTTTCTGCAATATACCGAGATAGATCATGTGGCCATGGATCGTAAATTTCACAAAGAAATTCATAATGTAAAGGTTCTTCGTGATGTTGGTGTTGATTAATATCATTACATCTCAAAGTCTGGCTCAATGGCTAAATGGTTAGCGTGCTGGCTTTTGGTCACAGGGGTCCCGGATTTGATCCCCGGCAGGGTCGGGAATTTTAATCACCATTGGTTAATTTCCCTGGCATGGGAGCTGGGTGTGTGTGTTGTCTTCATCATCATTTCATCCTCATCACGATGGACAGGTCGCCTACGGGAGTCAAATAGAAAAACCTGCACCTGGCGAGCTGAACATGTCCTCGGACACTCCCGGCACTAAAAGCCATACGCCATTTCATTTCATTACATCTCAAAGATTAAAATCAAATTAACTACTAAAAGGAAAAATAAACCACAAAAATTCATTAGGAAAAGAATGTATGGTCCTAGTTCAGTCACTAATAATCCAATATACTTTGAGAAATCCATAACGCTTTTAAGTGACAACTTGGGGACCACTGTTATCAAATTAACCTTTAATTACTCACACGGGGTCTTTGAGGCCCCACTCCCTTTTTAAATTGTTATATTTTCCCGAAGTGACTACCTGTGACCTTGACACATGCAATAGCTTCATGTAGTAGGGATGGGAGCTCAGTTCAGTAGTTGGCTCACTGTTGCCAAGTAAGGTACTCAGTGGAGAGCAGTGACCGGGCCTGGAAGACCCCACGCGAGTAATTACGTATGAAAATAAAAAAGTTAACTCTTTTCATATTCTTGCACATATTGCTTATAACTAACTATTTATTTAGTTTTGATGATGTGAATGTGTAATACACATATTTTGGCCAGCATCTGAACCTCTTGTGATGTCTGGAAATTGTTAATATATAAGAAGTAAGCCTATAACCTACAGTATAAGGCGCTCCTACTTTGACATGAGATACAGTGCAGCAAATAGAGCGATGTTCAGAGCAAAATTGATCCAGAGAGACTGTTCTCTTCTTGCACTTCATTACGTGATATGTATCACACTGTTCATTGCACAATACACATACACACTCCTGGCTGGCCCGGTGGTAGGATTTCTTGGCACAGATACATTGTGCGCAATAAAATTTATTATTAAATAGAGCGATGTGTTATTTTGAGATTGATTGCAGAAAAAAAGCCCGAGGGACCTTTCTGGTCAACCAATGATGATCAAAGTATAGTCAAGAGGCTGATTACCCCAATCAGGGGCACAGGGCGAAATGGTGGTGGTGCTGCTGCTGATGATGATGATAATTGGTATGGCAGCATTCCACTGGCTGAATTCCTACTAAATGAAGACAACCTAACGTTCGATGGTACACTGAAGATCAATAAGAAGGAAATCCCACAGAGCTTTAAGGCTAACAAAAACGGAGAAGGTTACAGTACTATGTTTGGATTTACTCACATCCTTACGCTCTGTTCATTCATCTCGAAGAAATCTAAAGCGGTAATACTGATCTCCACCATGCATCATGATAAAACTATTGAAGAATAAATCGGAAATAGTTCTGTTTTATAACAGCACGAAAGGTGGTGGAGACACAAATGACAAGTTATGCCAAACTTACAAGGTAGCACGACGAGCGAACAGATGGACACGCGTTGTTTTCTACCATCTCTTCAATGTGGTTGGTATCAATGCTTTCGTTGTATGGAAATTCAATTCCAGCCACGAGAAAAACATGCCAAGGAGAGTATTTTTGAAAGAGCTGGCGAAAGAACTCATTAAACCATGGCTGGTGGTGCGTGCTGCTTATACCTAGCTTGCCTAGAAATCTCAAGAAAAGACTACGTACAGATAATGGTGTTAGATAACATGTAGAGGAGCCAGACAATTCAAGAAAGAGATGCGTGATTTGCCCTAGGTCAGAGGACAGGAAAATAAAAACTAGATGTGAAAAATGCAAAGAACATGTCTGTGGAGAGCACATGAACAAGATATATGAGAAGTGTGTGTTATGTGAGAAAAAAAACCCTGTCATGAACTTAATGTGTATTGATTTCTTGTAAACATGCTTTTTAATGTGGTGCAGTGTTTGCAGTAAAATAAGATCCAATTGTATTGTAATTAGAGTATTTTTTCAATGAATACTATCCCGGAGGTCTTAAAGACCGCGAATGATCAGCAACAAAAAACTGAAAGTTCTAGGGAAGAATTAATCAATGCTAGATGATTAATGGCCAAAGAAATTAGGACATTAAAAAGGAACCATCAGAAGAAAACATTAAAATCTATTGATGAAGCTTTCAATCAGCATAAAACAAGAGATTACTATAGGACATTTAAACAATATCAAACAAATTATACTCCCCCTACTCTTCTGATGAAGGATGTGAACGGAAAGGTGGCCCATAATGGTTATGACAGCGTAATAATTTTGGCTGAATACTTCAAAACACTACTTAATAGAATTTTAGTTCTTGGGTAGTATAATGTCCAAGGATAACTTAGCTAAATATGAAGTAAACAGTCAAATCAGCAAAGCAATACATTTTTACCTCCATGTAAGACAGCTACTATAGGATAAACAAGTACCACTCAAAACCAAGATGACACTGTACACATCATACTACACCCCTATCCTCACATACAGCCTGGAAACCGCTTCATTAACAAGAAAGGACAACTCCAAACTCCAAGCAGCAGAAATGAAGTTCCTATGCGATATGATCCAGAAGAACAGGAGAGATAAAATCAGGAATGAAAAAGTCAGAGAAGACATAGGACTAAAAGACTCCTTACTCCAGAACATCCAAAAGGCAAGACTGAAGTGGTTTGGTCATTTGATAAGAATGAGTGCCAACAGGTCTGCATGAAAGGAGTATGAAAGAAAAATAAAGGGAAAGAGACCAGTGGGCAGACCTAGAGAAAAATGGACAGAGTGAAGAAGGATGTAGAGGAGTGAGATCAGAATTGGGAGAGGACTGTGAATGAAGAATGGTTCATGGACTGAACAAAATGAAAGGGGCTCGTATACCACACCTAGGAAACTGGAGTTGGTCAATGATGATGATGATGATGATTACTTAATAGTGATTAACCTGAAGATTATTTTGAATTTGATCAGTATCCCAGAAATAAAACACCTGTGGGAAAGATCACACCACTGGCTTATGATGAAGTGCGTGCAGCTTAAAAAATTTTAAGCGGTGGGAGAAAATCAACTAGTGGTGGAACTTTAAAAAAAATGCAAATGAACAGACTATTCAGAATTTACATAAACATCCCATTGACATATGGAATACCGAAAAATTGCCTGAAGAATGGAATGTTGCAATTATACACCCACTACACATAAAAGGCGATAGATCAGATCCTAGTAATTATCAAAGAATTTCTTTGCTGGATATCACTTATAAGATTTTTTCTAAGATTTTATATTCCAGAATTCATGAACTTATAGTGAATTTGGGGAATATCAGGGTGGTTTTCGTCCAGGACAAAGCTGTCCTGATCAAATTATCAGTCTCAAATGGATTATAAAACATCAAAGGATTAGGAGCAAAAATTTAGTGATAACTTTCATAGATTTTAGAAAAGCTTATGATAGTATCCATTGTGAATCATTAGTGCACATCTTTACTGAATTTGGTTTACATTAGAAACTTGTTAACCTTACTGCAGTCTTATTTACTCTTAGAAATACAAAATCTAGATTTAGGTTCAGAAATGAAATCTCTGAGCCATTTGAAATTCATACTGGTCTTTGACAGGGAGATGGATTATCCCCATTGTTGTTTAATTGTGTGCTGGAAAAAATTATGTATGAATGGAATAAGGTATGACCACCGACTCTTAAGATTGGAAGAAATATTCAACTAAATTGTCTCACATTTGCTGATGATCTAGCATTATTAGCAAATAGTATTACAATTTGCTTTATGTAACACCGACACAGGTAGGTCTTATGGCAAAGATGGGATAGGAAAGGCCTAGGAGAGGGAAGGAAGAGGCTGTGGCACAGGTACAGACTGGTGTGAAAATGGGAAACCATAGAAAACCATCTTCAGGGCTGCCAATAGTGGGGTTTGAACCCATTATCTCCCAGATTTAAGCTCACAGCTGCACGGCCAACTCACCCGGTCAATTAGTATTGAAGGAGCTAAATTTCAAGTAGAGAAATTGGAATGATTAGCAGTGAAGGTTGGTTTGAAAATTTCTTTTGAGAAAACAGAAATGATGCCATCTTTTCAAGTTGACACTTCACATATTATGTTACTCAGAAAATAAAGGATGTAAACAAATTTTGGTGAGATTATAACTTGGAATGCTAATGAAAAAGCATCCATAAACAGTAGAACTAAAAATCTGAGACGAGCACGATAAATTACCTGGCCGAGTTACAAGAAACAGTCTCTTTCGATTAAGGCTAGATTTCGACATTATTACTCCGTTGTTAAGCCAGAAGCAACATATGCAAGTGAAATATTATTTAAACTAAATACCCAATCAAGAACAGACAAACTGCAGAAAGTTAATAGAAGAATTCTTCAGACAATTATTAAAAAAAGCACCAGACTGATGGCCAGTGGAGACTTTTGTCAAATTCAGCACTTTACAAGGAAATTGAATCGATCACTGACATGATGCGAAAACAGACGATTGCACTCTTTGGACACATATACCGCTTACCAAATACTAGACTTCTGAAACAACTTTTTGATTTCTTTTGGAATAGTAAAACAAAAAATATCACAGCGTAAGCAGTATATCTGCAGAAGAACGGGTCGCAAGATCATCCAGAATGAAGAAGTCATTAAGTGTTAAAAGCTTAAGTTATTCTTTGAAGACATTGTTGTATAAGGTTTGATTCTGGTGCTCCAATGTGGGCATAAACAGTGTAAATAATTTTTTTAAGTACCAAGATATCGCATTTATCTGAGAGGTAAAGAGAAGGATTAGTAAGAAGAAGAAGATGATCTGTGAAAGGAAGAGGTAAATAATGAAGAGGAGGTAAGAGGACGTGTTTTCAGGTCAAAGGTTTATGATTCATACATGTTTATCTAGTAGTTCGACACAGGCATATTTAAAAGCTGAGCTGCTGGACATGCTTCTGACGCTCACTGGTAAGAGATTCCATTGTCGAGCTGAGGTAATGGTGAATTATTTCATGTAGATTGCTGTTCTGTGTACAGGAAGGGATAAACACATGATGCTGCAGGATCGGGTATTTTTGTTATGGTCTGTGGAGAGGAGTTTGATGTGATCACGGAGATAGACTGGTTGAGAAGTTTTAAGAATATTATGTAAAAAGCAAAGAGTATGAAGTGTGCATTGTTCTTGCAGGCGAAGCCACCCGAGCCATGTGTACGACGGTGTGACATTGTCAAGCATAATGAAATCCACAGATAAATCTTATACAAGTATTCTGAGCACACTGTAATTTCTACTCCTAGGTTGTTGTAAACTACCGTATATCGCAATAATCAAAATGAGGTAATGTGAGTGATTCAACAAGAATTTTCTTTAGTTTAAAAGGGAAAGTGAATTTGAATTTGCTGAGACAATGTAGCGTTCCATATATTTTTCTGCACACAGATATAGTTTGGGCAGACCAGGACAGATGTTCGTCAAATATTTTACCAAGATTCCTCATGTTTTGACTATACGGTATGGGAGTACCACTTATGGACAACTGTGGTAATACTGTTCGATTGAGTTTGCAAAGTAATTTAGGGTAACCGATAACTATTGCCTGGAATTTTCATGGGTTTGGACATGTACTAAGGGCAGACGCCAACACTATTGCAATAATAACGGGGTTACATGTTAGAAGTCGCCAGTAGGAGACCAAAAGGACGACCAAAACAGCGATGAGGAGATACCCTTCACAGAGATCTGAAGAGCATCAATCTCCACCCTGACATGGCCCAGGACAGAACTGAATGAAGACAACAAACCCATGTAGTGGACCCCACCTCCAGGAGGGACAAATGCTGAAGAAAATGAAGATTTTGATGGATTTAATTTTAATCCATGATTTTTGGCTCATATATCTATGGTCATTAAGTGTTCATTCAGGTGAAGTATTTCTGAGTGTAGGTTTTCGGGTTTACTGTCTATATATCTGTAAGTTATCTGCATATAAGTGGTATTACAGTGTTTTAATCCAGAAGCTATGCCATTTATATACAAAGAGAAAAATAGGGGGCCCAGTACAGATCCTTGTTGTATTCCTACGCCAACCGTACGCCAATTTGAATATTCATTGTAGTTATTAAGTACACACTGCCGGTGGCCAGTGAGATAGGAACTGATCCACTGGAGTGCACTCGTGGGGACTTTTAAACTATTTAATTTGGATATAAGTATGCCTCTGTCAACAGTGTCGAAAGCTTTACTAAAGTCCAATAATGCTAGAACTGTCAGTTGTTCGTTGTCCTTATGTCATCCATCACATGCGTTAATGCACTGCAAGTGCTGTGTCTTGATCCAAAGCCGGACTGGTGGATATCGAGGAGATTGTGTTGAGTAAGATAGTTGGTACTATAATTTGCTTGTGAATTATGAATTTTGAAGCTTTTGACAATATACATAAGATCCTAATTGGCCGATAGTCACTGACATCCATTTTCCATATTTCCAGATAAGTCCCTTGCAGCAGTGAATAATTAAAGATATTCACCAATGGATGTGATGGAGAATTTTCATGAGCATTTTGTGGTCTATATTATCTATGCCCCTAGCGTCGGTCTTGATGTGTTTTATTGACTCAATCACTTTTTTGCGGTGTGATGTAACTGAAGTAAAATTTATCCTTGTGTGGAGGATAAATATACATATCACATGTATTGTTTTCTCTTTCATGACTGAATTAATTCCCATTGGAGAGATGAAATGGTCATTTAATTCATCTATGCTAACATTTAGTTCTTCATTAGATGTCTAGTTATTGATGCCAAAATATTTCATAGATTTCCACATCTTTGCAGGGCGTACGTCAGGTCTAATCAAGTTATGGGCGTAATTTAGTCTAGCGGTTCGAATTTTAGAGGTTGTTTTATTATGCAGTGTTTTATAAGTCTGGTGGTTCACTTCTGTTGGGTAGTGTTTGTATCATCTAAGAGCAGTGCCTTGTTTAGCCATTAAGTGGCAAATTTTATCATCTATCCGTGGTTTACGAGCTCTGGAACCCTTTCCCATACGCACTGGGGCGTGCCCATCATAGCGTTGCGTTACTAGGTCATTCAAAATTGAAACCATATCCTGTACGAATTCTCATCCTTGTAATTGTTCTGACAGGTAGATAATGTCATGTCCAGATAGTCCCGGGGATGATATTTGTCCATGTCACAGAACTTTCACTGAATTATTTGTTATTATTAGATCAAGAAGTGTGTGACTGCAATTAGTGTAGTGGGTTGGTACAAGGGGTAAAATTGTCAAGTTACATGCTTCGAAATTATTACGAAACTAGCAAGTTGAAGCCACAGTACTGTCAAGAAAATTTGTGTTAAAGTCTCCCATTATAATAATGTGTTCATATTCTGGCAAAAGGTTTAGTATTTCAGTCTCGTGGTTGGTCAAATACCCTACTTTCGGAGGCTAGTAAACCACTCGTAGCAAGCATTTTGCTCTAAACAGTGTTATCTCTACAAACAAAAACTCTGGTTTACATTCATACTGTAAAGGTGAATGGCTAATTACTTGAAGGTTGAGGTCTCTGGCAAAACTAAGCAAGAAACACTACCCAACAACTTTACCCTCACGATCATTTTGTAGAAGGACGTATCCGTCCACATCAACAGCTGAGCTGGGACATTTGCTGGTTAACCACATTTCTGACATAAGAATTGCATGGAACTGATGCAAAAAAAAAAAACGTTAAGTGCTCTTGGATATTCTTTCACAGTTTCCTTCAAGATAGTAGCGGCTGAGAGAGGACCTGGGTTTGCTCTAGCAGCTATTTGTGTGAAGGGAGGTAAAGGAATGCGCTTAGACTTGCAGTTGACAGAAGCATGTCCTTGTTGTGTTAAAGGGTATGCCAACTTCAGAACAGAAAAGTAAAACTCAAACAGAACTAATAAGAAGACTACAAATTGTCAAACAAAATTAAAAGGCAAACTCCGTACGCAACTCAAAAAAGAGCAGAGTATAATAAGAAGAACTTTGCCATTTTCACCTACAATAACATTTATCAAATTACAACATTTTCAAGAGGCTTAATTTCAAAATAGTATTCCATACAAACAACACTAATAGACAACTCCTTTATAACCACCACAGCATAACAAATACCTTAGTTCTAGGATATATAGGATAAAATGCGCAGGTTGCAAATGTTTTTTCTTTGGACAAACAGGAAGAAAGTTTTCAATAAAATATCAGGAACACATCAAAGCAGAAAGACACAATAGATACTGAGCCATGAGCTCACACATGATAGATTCAAACCATACATTTAACAGTTCTACACACATGAACATCTTCAAACTCAAAAGCAACTTCAACACTAATGAGATTACAGAATACACAAACATACTCCTAGATGAGATTTCAAATTTAGATTCAAGAAGGAAAGTTGCTAAAAAGGACACCAAGAAACATGCAAACTTCCTGCTTATCTCACAACACTCCACTTACTTTCCCCTCCGTTTCCAATTTTGTCCCTCTCACTGATCAGCTGCTTGACATGAACATTCAGTCAGCAGACAAGCTCTCTCATAGAAAGCCTAACAGGACCAATGGGGAGGTGAGTAATTTGACACTTTCTAACAACCATCCTTCTCTTCTCATTTCAGATTCCTCAAAATATTTCATTACCGAAAGATAAAACTACATTCCTACAAACTTCAACTACAGTTTAGAGGAGTTTCTTCCTGTCCAATTAGAAACTAAGCTCCATAATAACTCAAATAAACAGCACCAATCATCTAGAAATAATCTTCAAATTACAACGTAGTGTTAAAGATAACAACTTGTTCCCCGAAGAGGAAGAAAGGAAGAAAGGAAGACAACACACAGCCAAACCTTTCACCAGTGCACGTTATCCTTCAAAGACTGAAATGTTATCACGCTTTTTTAATTGTCACCAAACATTTTACCAATGATGAACTAATTTTAAGCAATTTTAATTTGCCTAATGTTTATTGTCCACGTCAGTTTTCGCATGCACACTTTTTTAACTGAACACTTGCTGATGTACCCGTGCTTCACTACGGAATTCGCAGGAAGACTGTCTTTGTGGTTTTCCCAACTGAAGTCAACATAGGTCAATACAATGACCTATGTATTGATTAAAAGCAATGTTTTCATATAAGGTACGCGATCAAATGAAAAACCTACTGTTTTCTCACTTTTAATAAACAGTACTACGATGCCGATCTAATAGTCGAAAGTTCCAGAGCTAGAATGACCAGGCCACAGACAGCCGTGAATACTCCTCTGCCATTATTTCTGTAAACATGCACATTGCTCATTCCAATCAGCACCTCAGAATAGGGATTGAATAGGTGGAATGCTATGATAAACCAGTGTGTTACATTCCAGTAGCATCAGAAAATTTATGAACCAGAGGAGTGACATGCTAAAGAAGACAGGGATCTAACACCCCTGCCACTTCCTGCCAATATTCAGACAGCCTGTTACACTCGATATGCAGCAGTAATCCCATCTATTGGAGATGAGTGGCAACAGAAGACACAAAGCACATCATAACGAACAATGATCAATTTTGTGAGCTTTCTCTATTGTAGGCCAATTACATATAGTTTTGTTTTGACTCTGTGACATTAGGGCATCTTTAAAATTACTAATTTTCATTAAATTCTGTTTATCCATTTTCTTGTGACTCAGCACTGATATGGACTTAGCAACAAATATCCAAATTTATAAATATCTCTGTTGTCATAGCCGGTACGGTAAAAAGGTATAATGTGATACAAATTCTTATAATTTTGTTAATTACCACCTATTCAGTACAATAAAAACATAGTACAAACTTACATATTTATTAAGATGTTTATATGGTACATGTTTCGCTCCTTTTTCGTCAGCATCATCATCCAACTATCATTCACTTAAGGTTGTATAAGATCATGAAACAGTTCTTTTGGATCAAGATTATTCCTATAAAATTAATTGACACATCTTATAACATTTTAAAAGTCACACAACAATAAAATTATATCTTTAAGTTAAAACTTTTGTCTAAAATCTATCCAAGTCTAACATTTTATTGACGAAACTCATCTGGTGAACATCTTTTAAATTGTTTAAAAAATAAAAAATAAATAAAAAATGAAAAAACTTTTGAGATCTGGCTAATTCATGTTGCTTTACTTGTATGATTGTCGTTAAAACTTATTAAAACTTCGAAAATAACTCGATAACGGTTATGAAATAGAAATGGTTAACAAGATCATTAATAAGGTGAAAATAAAATTGGCCACTAATCTTATACCAGATAAAAATAAGAAATCCAAATTTGCAACTTTTACATTTACTAACCCAGTTATATACCAAATCACTAATACCATCAAGAGATGCAAGAGATATTAACATTGCTTTCAAAACCCAAAACACAAACCGAAATATTTTCTTCAACCACAATAAAGTTAATAAAAATAGTAATCAATATCAAGGATCTGGAATACATAGGCTCGCGTGCACAGAATGCAATTTTTCGTACGTTGGCCAAACTGGCCGAAGCTTTATGATAAGATATCTCGAACATGTAAATGCAGCCAAACACAAGAAACATTCTGCAATTGGTGCACACATGCTAGAAACTGGACACAGTTTTACAACTACTGAAAGGGATTTAAAAATTTTAAGAAGAGTAGAAAAAGGAAAAGAAATGACGGAATTGGAAAACATATACATTCATTTAGATCAACAATACACAAAAAAAACCTAAATGACGAAAGTGAAATAAAGAACCTCATCTTAGTACAATTACCGGAACTAATACAAATGCATAAATCAGATATAAATAAATTCTATAAACATTTTAATCCGACAAAAGTTAATGGCTTATTGACGCAAACAAACTCAACTCCTCCCCTTACTTCTCCTAGACAATCCCCTCCACAATCTACTGCAGCTATCAATGCACCGCCTACCTTAACTTCCCCTTCCCACTCCCCGCCAAAACGTAAACTCATCCACACGCACTCCTATAATACAAGGAGTGCAACAGAACAACAAGTAGTTTTCAAGAGGCTAGGAGTAACACCAAACAATTACGCAGTTGAAAGAAAAGTAAGTGGCAATTCTTCCAATAAGAAGTTATAGAATTATAATCAAAACCACAAACATATATTTTTTTTGATATTTCATTACAGATATACCGACAAGCCATTATGGAACGTACGAGAACATTTTAAATCCAATATCACATTAGAAAGTGTTTCATCAACAAGTTTGTTCACGAACAATGTTATCCTGTTAACAATATAAAATTAATACCAATACATTTGTATAAATGTTACTCCAGCAACCAGAACAAGTCAAATGTCCATAACATAGACAATTATCAACTGCAGAAAATTGTCAGTATAGTTTACGAAGTTTTAACGACAATCATACAAGTTAAGCAACATGAATCAATACAATTAGCCAGATCTCAAAAGTTTTTTATTTTTTAAACAATTTAAAAGATGTTCACCAGATGAGTTTCGTCAATAAAATGTTAGACTTAGATAGATTTTAGACAAAAAGTTTTAACTTAAAGACATAATTTTATTGTTGTGTAACTTTTAAAATGTTATAAGATTTGTCAATTAATTTTATAGGAATAATCTTGATCCAAAAGAATTGTTTCATGAACTTATACAACCTTAAGTGAATGATAGTTGGCTAATGATGCTCACGAAAAAGGAGCGAAACATGTCCCATATAAACATCTTAATAAATATGTAAGTTTGTACTATCGTTTTTATTGTATTGAATAGGTGGTAATTAACAAAATTCTAAGAATTTGTATTACAAGTAGATCTTCAATACGGACAAAGATGAAATTTATAACCTGCAACAAAAAAAGGTATAAGACGTAAATGATCGGAAATTGAATACTGTATAACTTAAGTTATGTAGTATTTATCAATAGGACCACTACTAAAATAAATATTTGAAATTCATTTTTAGGCCTTCCCCTAAACTACCATTTCACTCAGTATGGACAAAATTATTTATAACCTATACTGTAGTAACTTATTTCCTGACTTTACATACCAATTTTCATTAAATTCTCTTCAGCCATTTTCTTGTGATGCACTTACAGACAGACAGAAATTACGGAAAATTAAAAAGCGCATTTCCTTGTTACTATGGACATGACCGATAAAGAAATGCCGCTCTTTTCAAATACTGAGCAAAGTACAGACAAAACTCTTATTTTATATAGATACTAGCTGATGTACCCGTGCTTTGCTACAGAATTCTACATTGCATACGGAATTCTAGTGTACACATTGTGAGCAAGATTGCATTAAACTGCATACTAGAAACGTGACGGGGAAATCACCAAACATATTTTCTCATATGACAACTGAGTTAGGGAATATTCACTGTAATGGCAGACCCGCTTGCATACCATCAGTCACAATCAGGTTGGTGAGTTTTCATTATAATGGTAGACACTCACTCTCCATCTGCCTTTTTACATCCTCGGAAAGACTGTATTCGTGGTTTTCCCAACTGAAATGAACATAGGTCATTACTATGGACTCAGTAGAAATGGCGCGATTAAAAGCAATGCTTTCATATGAAATACTCGATCAAATGAAACCACACATTTTCTCACTTTTAACGAACAGGACTACACTGCCGATCTAACAGTACAAAGTTCCAGAGCTGGAATGACCAAGCCGCAAACAGCCGTGATTCGTGAACACTCTTCGTCTTTTTTCGGCAGGGAGAGGGTCGAATAGTGGAGACTCCCAGGTCAAAAAGTATGCCCTTTTAATAATCTGTTTCCTAGGAGTACCCGATGAGTTGGAAAATATCAGTTCAGTACACTGCCGGCGGAAAAATCTATCTGACTTGGAGGCAAATTTTCCCTCCGAGCCAGAGGAGAAACCCCCTCTTCACTGACAATTTGGAATAAAATTAATGTAGAGTTTAATAAAAGTGAAGAGGAAGAAGCTTTTCTTAAGAAACGGCTCTTTTCAGGGTTAAATTTTGAGTTATTTAGTGAAATTGTGGTGCTATAATTTGGAATAGGCCTAAACTGTTATTCTAGACCACGCCATACTACTACTAAGTCAGCCTCTGCCTTAAGTATGCACACTGTTCATTCAAAACAGCGCATCAGAGTAGGGATCGAATAACTGGAATACTATGAAGAAGAAGAAGTGTGTTACGTACCAGCTGCACCAGAAAATGTATGAACCAGAGGAATGGCATGCTAAAGAAGAAAGATTTCTAACTCCCCGGCTATTTCCCGCCAATATTCAGTCAGGCTATTATACTCGGTACGCAGCAGTAATGCCATCTATCGGAGTTGAGAGGCAGCATAAGAGACAAATAACATCACAACAAACAATGGTCAATGTAATGTTATTGTTGATCAATGTTACGCACTTTCGATATTGTACGCCTTCACATTTAGTTTTCTTCCGACTCTGAAATATCACTCTTACCATAGTTGGTACGATAAAACTGAATAAAACATAAAGGATCAGAAATTGTATTCTCTGTAACATTTGTTATGTAGTACTTTTCGATAGGACCAAATACATAGGTATTTAAAAATTAAATTGTAGGCACCTTCCCCAGTACTACAATTTCATCCAAGGTGAAAAAAAAGGTTTATATCTTACACTGTAGTTTCTTATTCCCCGACTATATATACCGATTTTAATTACATTATGTTAACCCATTTTCTCATGGCTCAGCGTTGATATGGACTTGGCAACAAAAATACAAATTCATGAATATCTGTGGTATCATAGCCGGTACGGTAAAAATGTATAAGATATAAATGGTCAGAAATTTAATTCTATATAACATTGTTTATGTAGTATTTATCGATACAACCACTAATAATGTAAATATTTGAGAAGAAATTTTAGGCCTTTCCCTAAACCACCATTTCATTCAGCGTAAATAAACTAATTTATAGCCTAAATTTTTGTGACTCGTTCTCCGACTCCGCATACCAATTTTTATTAAGATAAACTACTAATAACAAATGTTTGAACATTAAATTTTAGGCCTTCCACTAAACTACCATTTCTATCAGCGTGAATAAAATTATTTATAGCTTAGATTGTAGTGACTTATTCTCCGACTTTGCATACCGATTTTCATTAAATTCTCTTTAGACATTTTCTAGTGATGCGTGTACATACAGACAGACAGACAGACAGACAGACAGACAGAAATTACGGAAAAGTAAAAAGTGCAGTTCCTTGTTACTGTGGACATGATCAATACAGAAATACCTTTATTTTCAAATTCTGAGCAATGTACAGACAAAACTCTTATTTTATGTATATAGATATAGATGTCTCACAGCCTGACGAAACATGTAGTAATTAGACATTAAACTAAGTCTAAAATAGACATTAAGCTAAGTGTATGTAATTACTAGCTGAAGTACCCGTGCTTCACTACAGAATTCTGCACTGTATACGGAATTCTAAGTAGTGTGCACATTGTGAGTAAGATTGTATTAAATTGTATAGCTCTTAACGTTACCCTAAAAATGCAACGGAGAGTGACCATACGTCTTTTATCAGGTGAAGACTGGGTTAGGGAATTTTCAGTGTAATGGCAGGCGCTCTTGCGTACTATCAGTAACAATCAAGTTGGGGAGTTTCCATTATAATGGTAGGCCCACTTGCCTACTGCCAGTGAGAATCAAGTTGGGCATTTTTCATTATAATGGCTGACACTCACTCTACAGCTGCCCTAATACATCCTCAGAAATACTGTCCTTGTGGTTTTCCTAACTGAAGTCAACTTAGGTCACTGCAATGACATCAATAGGAAGGTCGCTATTAAAAGCAATGGTATCATATGAAATGCTCAATCAAATAAAAAAAAATTTTCTCACTAACTGATCTAACAGTCCAAATCCCGGAGCTGGTATTACCAGGCCGTGGACAGCCGTGAACATTCCTCTGCCATTATTTCGTTAAGTGTGCTTACTGCTCATTCCAAGTAGTGCCTCAGAGTAGGGATCGAATTGCATTTTCCACCAATAACAACATGAAACATAGTATTTTCAATTAAAAATAGGAAAGAATTTCCACCAAAAATACTTGTTTATTGCTTATATTAAGCTACAGGACCGGTTTCGACCCCATATACAAGGTCATCTTCAGCTGAACGATGAATACATATTTATATGATGAAGCTTTGATTAAATTGTCAAAGGAATGTCATATGATGATGTGCATTTAGTCACATACAAATGGGGCATGTCTTAACCCTCTCATGCATGAATTTAAGAAAAGTTAAATTAAAAATATTGTAATGTGATTTTCCTGGTTAAAATGACCCTATTAGATTATATAAACAAAAAACGAAGTTACCATACTTGGCGGGAATTTGATGTCCTCATATGAGGACATCATGCATTTAGTGGAATAATGTCAACAAGTCATACATTTACTACTTTGGTTTATTATACTAGTATTTACAAGAACGTTTTACATCTGAGGCAATTGTATGGGTACAGCGAAATTACACTGGTCCTACTGGGGCATTTATATGTAACTGATGTACTTCACATGTTCATATTTCAGGCAATGGTATGGAAACTCTGAAAGCACTTTGGAAACAGTGGTGCATTACATTTTCCACAAATATACTGGGTTTATTGCGCAGTTTTTGTCACGGCACCTGTTATCATTTCTAGCCTTTGTTTTCTGCGGATAGTGTACTATTCCATCCATCCTCTTTTCAGCAGGCACAGTATGTGTAGCCTGTTTCTTGAGTGGTGGTGATGGGCCATTTGTGCATGGCCGTCCCCTCTTCTGTGGTGCTTCTTCTGCCTCACCACTGAAGATAAGTCCTGTTGCCACTCGACTCTTGAACTCGAGCAGGTCGATAGGGGTCTTACAGTCCATTTTCCATAGTAACCAAACATTTACAACTGTGCCATTGAGCATATGGTAACTATCCTGAGAAATACTGTGATAAAAGGCACGTCAGCACAAATCTTACACAGAGGTTGTGCAATAATTTATCATAATAATTGATGTTACAGTTTTAATGGCCGGCCCCGTGGTGTAGGGGTAGCATGCCTGCCTCTTACCCGGAGGCCCCGGGCTCGATTCCCTGCCAGGTCAGGGATTTTTACCTGGACCTGAGGGCTGTTTCGAGGTCCACTCAGCCTACGTGATTAGAATTGAGGAGCTATCTGACGGTGAGATAGCGGCCCCGGTCTAGAAAGCCAGGAGTGGCGGCCGAGAGGATTCGTTGTGCTGACCACATAACACCTTGTAATCTGCAGGCCTTCGGGATGAGTGACGGTCACTTAGTGGGCCAAGTCCCTTCGAGGGCTGTGGTGCCATGGGGTTTGGTTTTTTACAATGTTAATATATTCTTTAAAATTGTAAGTTTAAAACATACTTGAGCCAGCTTGAGACGGTGAAACAGCTCAAAGTAAATGTAGAATGTTGTTTGACAATGGAGAAACACGAACACTGATTATTTCATGCTATCAGTTAAATGCTGCTATCTGGTGGGAAAATTGTAAACTACTATAATCTTGTCCTACAAACATCACTCGCTCATCTGATAACATTATAAACCATCTGGAGAATCCTGGAAAATAAATATTGGCTGAAGCAGTTGAGAATACAAGCTAACCTCAAAAATAACACATGGTAGTTTGTTGCATGATGTCCTCATACGTGGACGCCTATATTATACCAATATTGTGTAAAGACTATAAACTAGAATAAGCTAAATTATATTGGTAATGATGGTAGAATATACAAAATGAAGAACTACACACTTACCTTGGGCATTTTCAAGATAGGAACAGCTCAAAACAATTGGAAACTATGATGACTTCTCAAAAAATGGCGAACCATGAATATCATGTTTTCAATTATGCCAATTAAATGATGCCACCAATTGATTATTTTTAAAACTGATGTTTTCCACTCTTACCAACCTAAAATAATATTTTTAAAACTTTACCTCCGTCTTTGGAAACTCCATTGACTAAATAATGCCTAAAAATTAGGATGTCCTCATATGAGGACACCATGCATGAGAGGGTTAACGTGAATTGGCATATATGTCAGTATGCACAATATTGCAACTGTATGTCTAAAATATTATGTTGAGGTCCTAAAATTAGTGTATAAAACATATCTTTACTTAAACAGACTTATATATATGTACAGGATAAAATACAATATATAAAAAACATCAACATTCATATCTTGCTTGTTGGTCAATTCATCAACTCTCGTATTTAAGTCCCATTTACAGTTGTACACTCAGCTGCTGTTCTTGGAGTTTAAAAGATATGGTTGTAAAATTGCATGAGTAAAAGATTTAGTCTTCATGTGGGATAAAACACTTTCCATTTTTTTAAAAAGTTGCCAGATGTATGGATAAAATTCGGCTAAAATATGTTCAGCTCTGCTATGTATGTTGCCTTATGTTAGAATCAAATCTTGTTGTCCTGTGGCGTCCGTAAAATTGGGTTCAAAGTAGTGGCTCCCTTCCCATTTGTAGCTGTGCAATGGTGTTATGTTTATCTGTGGAAGATAAGATTGAGCTATGAGAGATATTATGTTGGAGGAATGTCTAAGGGTTATGTGTGTAAATTTGAATATGTACTTACTATTGTTGGTGTAGCCGAGTTGCGTTTGACGTGCGAGCTTGTAGTGTACTACTTCGTGTTCTTCTTGGGCTCATACTAGCTGCTGTGAGGGGAAGGGAAGGAGGGGTAGGGAGAGTTGTTGTTGTGGGGGTAGGGGTGGAGCTGGGTGTGTTGTTTGATGTTTTTCTGTTACGTGTCGCGTTCTGTTTGTCAATTAACTTAAGGTAAGAGTTTTATAGAGCGGGGATAACTGTATTGAAGATGATATTAGTTTTTTCTGTGATTTCATTTATGTTGTAATTTGGATTGGTGTACTGATCTAGAGTAATGTAAAATTCTTCTGTTATGTTGAGCAGGGGGCCTTTGGGGTTTATGTTTAGGATTTGCATATCGTTATCGATGTTTGTAAAACTGTGTTTATAGTCTGCGACATGTTGTCCTATTGAGGAAAAATGATTGTGTTTTACCGCATTTATGTGTTCGTTATATCGGGTTAGGAAGTTTCTACCGATGCGTCCGACATAGCTTGTCTCGCAATTATTACATTTGATACGGTATACCCCTGAGTGGTTGTATTTGTTGTTGCTATTGATTGTTCTGACGTTGTGTATGATGTTGGCACTATTGTGTGTAGTTCTGAAAGCTATTCTTAGGATATGTTTTTTAAAAATGTTGGTTACGGGGTATATGTGTGCATTATTGAAGATGAATAGTGCGTAATCGTTCTTGGATTCGTCTACTTTTGTTAGTTTGGTTTTGGGTTGGGATTTTATTTTGTGAACGATTTTGTTAACCATTTCTTTCTTGTATCCATTGTTCTTAGCTATGTCATGAATTAGTTGTAATTTTTTGTTTAGATCTTTTGTTAACGGTATATTGAATGCTCTGTGTATCATGCTATAGTAGGCTGCTCTTTTGTGTGTATTGGGGTGAACGGAATCCATTTTAATTGTATTTGAGGTTTGCGTGGGTTTTCTGTTTATTCTGTAAGAAAGGTGGTCATCATGTCTAGTTGTCGTTATGTCCAGGTAGTTCAGATTGCGATTGTTTTCGGTTTCCATGGTAAATTTTATATTGGAATCTATTGTGTTGAGTTTATCTAATATATCAGTTTCATTTGTGGACCTATTATCGATGATGACAAAAATGTCATCAACAAATCTGCACCAAAAAAATATATTGTATATTTTGTTGATGTATGTGTGCTCTAAATAGTCTATGTAGGTAAATTTCGGCGATTATACCAGAAGCGGGAGATCCCATCGGTAAACCCTGTTGCTGATAGATAGTATCGTGAAATTTTAAGTAGTTGTTACTAATGGCAAAATTAAGTGATTTAATTAACTCTTCTATTTCTAAAGTGCTTAGATTGCTGTGGCTTCTTAGGTTAGATTCAATGATTTCTATGTTTGCTTTGTGAGAATGTTCGGGTACATGTTTACTATGTCAAATGATGCGAGATTATGATATGGTTCAATCTTTAATCCTTTTGTTTTATTACAAAAATCTATTGAGTTCCGTGCTGCTTTTTTAGCTAAGAATACGTAGTGCTTTTTGAGAAATCTTTGAATAAATTGCGAGAGTTTATAGGTTGGGCTTGCTCTGTAGTTAATAACAGGTCTCATTGGAATATGTTCTTTATGTATCTTAGGATAAGCTTTAGCAGTGGGTATTTGAGGATTCATTAATATAAGTTTAGAGGATTCTACTTCTGTTAAAAGAAAGTGTGTATTTTTAATAAGATTTTGAGGTTCCTTTGTATGTTATTAGTAGGATCTTTGCGTTTGATAAGGAAAGTGTTATCTTGAAAACATTCTTTGGTTTTTAATATGTATTGGTCTTTGTCGATAATAACTGTGGTATTGCCTTTGTCGGCTTTCGTTATCAGTAGATTATTCTGTTTTATTTTATCTTTGAGTTTATTTATGTGTTCTTTATTAGTAGAGTTATTGTTTTGGGAGTTACTGTGAATTTTGTCGATATATTGTGGGAGCCTTTTTCTAATATATCTGACTTCATCTCGTAGCTCCTGTGGGATTTTCTGTACGGCGTTTTCTATTTCGGTGATAGTGGTTGTAATCTTCTGGAAGGTTGATGTGTTACCCCAATTGTGCTTGGGTCCCTTGCTCAAGATAACAGTTTCCATTTCGTTGAAAGTCGTATTTGTGAGATATTTTACGGGTGGGTGGAATTTGTGTTCAGTGATTTCGTTAGGAAAAGTTGGAGAGTTCGTGTTCGGAGTTTCGGTTTTTGGGTTTGGTTTGGATGGTTGTTTAAGTGCTTCTAATTTCTTATTTAGTGTATTCTGTTAGTTGATGGCTAAGTTCCTTATTTTTTCTGCCGTGATCTGCCGTTTTTTATATATTGTATTTTATCCTGTACATATATATATATATATAAGTTAGTTTAAGTGAAGATATGTTTTATACACTAATTTTAGGACCTCAACATAATATTTTAGACATACAGTTGCAATATTGTACATACTGACATATATGCCAATTCACGTTAAGACATGCCCCATTTGTATGTGACTAAATACACATCACCATATGACATTCCTTTGACAATGCAATTTAATCAAAGCTTCATCATATAAATATGTATTCATGGTTCAGCTGAAGATGACCTTGTATATGGGGTCGAAACCGGTCCTGTAGCTTAATATAAGCAATAAACAAGTATTGATTGGTGGAAATTCTTTCCTATTTTTAATTGTGTAATTCGTCAATACGGAAATGAAGATTATAGATTACGATACCGTAGCCAACCAGGCAAAACGGAACGCATATAGATTTCGAAAATTAAAGATCAAACTAACGAATGTGATTAAAAGCATTGATTTTCTGAAGGAATGTCTAGAGAATGACTTAACACCTAAATTCTTGAGAAGATATAACAATAAACACAGGCACACCATACAAACTCGTAATACGCAAAAAGAACAAACAAAATCTGGCTAAAAGAAGAAATAAAGTTTGTATACCGTAAAAAACAACATCTCAACAACGACCTATACCGAATACATTTAAAGGCATCTAATGAGTTACCACACAGCTATTGGGATGATTTTCAGCAGATCACGGCAGAAAAAATAAGGAACTTAGCCATCAACAAACAGAATACACTAAATAAGAAATTAGAAGCATTTAAACAACCATCCAAACCAAACCCAAAAACCGAAACTCCGAACACGAACTCTCCAACTTTTCCTAACGAAATCACTGAACACAAATTCCACCCACCCGTAAAATATCTCACAAATACGACTTTCAACGAAATGGAAACTATTATCTTGAGCAAGGGACCCAAGCACAATTGGGGTAACACATCAACCTTCCAGAAGATTACAACCACTATCACCGAAATAGAAAACGCCGTACTGAAAATCCCACACGAGCTACGAGATGAAGTCAGATATGATATTTAAAAAAAGGCTCCCACAATATATCGACAAAATTCACAGTAACTCCCAAAACAATAACTCTACTAATAAAGAACGCATAAATAAACTCAAAGATAAAATAAAACAGAATAATCTACTGATAACGAAAGCCGACAAAGGCAATACCACAGTTATTATCGACAAAGACCAATACATATTAAAAACCAAAGAATGTTTTCAAGATAACACTTTCCTTATCAAACGCAAAGATCCTACTAATAACATACAAAGGAACCTCAAAATCTTATTAAAAATACACACTTTCTTTTAACAGAAGTAGAATCCTCTAAACTTATAGTAATGAATCCTAAATTACCCACTGCTAAAGCTTATCCTAAGATACATAAAGAACATATTCCAATGAGACCTATTATTAACTACAGAGCAAGCCCAACCTATAAACTCTCGCAATTTATTCAAAGATTTCTCAAAAAGCACTACGTATTCTTAGCTAAAAAAGCAGCACGGAACTCAATAGATTTTTGCAATAAAACAAAAGGATTAAAGATTGAACCATATCATAATCTCGCATCATTTGACATTGTAAAAATGTACCCGAACATTCTCACAAAACAAACAATAGAAATCATTGAATCTAACCTAAAAAGCCACAGCAATCTAAGCACTTTAGAGATAGAAGAGTTAATTAAATCACTTAATTTTGCCATTAGTAACAACTACTTTAAATTTCATGATACTATCTATCAGCAACAGGGTTTACCGATGGGATCTCCCGCTTCTGGTATAATCGCCGAAATTTACCTACATAGACTATTTAGAGCACACATACATCAACAAAATAGACAATATATTTTTTGGTGCAGATTTGTTGATGACATTTTTGTTATCATCGATAATAGGTCCACAAATGAAACTGATATATTAGATAAACTCAACACAATAGATTCCCATATAAAATTTACCATGAAAACCGAAAACAATCGCAATCTGAACTACCTGGACATAACGACAACTAGACATGATGACCACCTTTCTTACAGAATAAACAGAAAACCCACGCAAACCTCAAACACAATTAAAATGGATTCCGTTCACCCCAATACACACAAAAGAGCAGCCTACTATAGCATGATACACAGAGCATTCAATATACCGTTAACAAAAGAAGATCTAAACAAAGAATTACAACTAATTCATGACATAGCTAAGAACAATGGATACAAGAAAGAAATGGTTAACAAAATCATTCACAAAATAAAATCCCAACCCAAAACCAAACTAACAAAAGTAGACGAATCCAAGAACGATTACGCACTATTCACCTTCAATAATGCACACATATACCCCATAACCAACATTTTTAAAAAACATAACCTAAGAATAGCTTTCAGAACTACACACAATAGTGCCAACATCATACACAACGTCAGAACAATCAATAGCAACAACAAATACAACCACTCAGGGGTATACCGTATCAAATGTAATAATTGCGAGACAAGCTATGTCGGACGCATCGGTAGAAACTTCCTAACCCGATATAACGAACACATAAATGCGGTAAAACACAATCATTTTTCCTCAATAGGACAACATGTCGCAGACTATAAACACAGTTTTACAAACATCGATAACGATATGCAAATCCTAAACATAAACCCCAAAGGCCCCCTGCTCAACATAACAGAAGAATTTTACATCACTCTAGATCAGTACACCAATCCAAATTACAACATAAATGAAATCACAGAAAAAACTAACATCATCTTCAATACAGTTATCCCCGCTCTAAAAAACTCTTACCTTAAGTTAACTGACAAACAGAACGCGACACGTAACAGAAAAACATCAAACAACACACCCAGCTCCACCCCTACCCCCACAACAACAACTCTCCCTACCCCTCCTTCCCTTCCCCTCACAGCAGCTAGTATGAGCCCAAGAAGAACACAAAGTAGTACACTACAAGCTCGCACGTCAAACGCAACTCGGCTACACCAACAATAGTAAGTACATATTCAAATTTACACACATAACCTTTAGACATTCCTCCAACATAATATCTCTCATAGCTCAATCTTATCTTCCACAGATAAACATAACACCATTGCACAGCTACAAATGGGAAAGGAGCCATTACTTTGAACCCAATTTTACGGACGCCACAGGACAACAAGATTTGATTCTAACATAAGGCAACATACATAGCAGAGCTGAACATATTTTAGCCGAATTTTATCCATACATCTGGCAACTTTTTTTAAAATTGGAAAGTGTTTTATCCCACATGAAGACTAAATCTTTTACTCATGCATTTTTACAACCATATCTTTTAAACTCCAAGAACAGCAGCTGAGTGTACAACTGTAAATGGGACTTAAATACGAGAGTTGATGAATTGACCAACAAGCAAGATATGAATCTTCATGTTTTTTTATATATTGTATTTTATCCTGTACATATATATAAGTCTGTTTAAGTGAAAATATGTTTTATACACTAATTTTAGGACCTCAACATAATATTTTAGACATACAGTTGCAATATTGTACATACTGACATATATGCCAATTCACGTTAAGACATGCCCCATTTGTATGTGACTAAATACACATCATCATATGACATTCCTTTGACAATGCAATTTAATCAAAGCTTCATCATATAAATATGTATTCATGGTTCAACTGAAGATGACCTTTTATATGGGGTCGAAACCGGTCCTGTAGCTTAATATAAGCAATAAACAAGTATTGATTGGTGGAAATTCTTTCCTATTTTTAATTGTGTAATTCGTCAATACGGAAATGAAGATTATAGATGACGATAGTATTTTCAACCATGATACAATAAATCTCTCGGAAAAAGATAAATTTTTTGATTCAAGAATATATAAACTCACATGCTTTGAATGCAAGAATACATACATAGGACAATCTGGCTGCAATTTTAATGTTAGATATTTGGAACATGTGAATGCTGAAAAACATAGAAGTTTCTCAGTAATGGGATCACACATGACTGCCACAGGTCATAAATTTACCAACATAGAACAAGACCTAACCATCATAAAAAAGTAAAAACAGGGCAGCTTAATGAACACATATGAAGATCTATACATTCATCTAGACCAACTTGTCAAGAAAAATGATAACCTTAATGAGGCTGTAGAATATAAGAATCCATTATATTATCAAATTCTAGTATATTTGAAAATGCTTGAGACAGATCACGAAAAAAAATTGGAATTTCTCCACCTACAGATAACCCTACAACTTATTCCTCCTCAGTTGAAGCTATAGGTGACAGCAAGGAAGAACGCATCATCAATATTACACCCGACGCAAAACTGTGAAAGAATGACAGGAGTTACTGTTCCAAAGGAAAGCAGGCTTAATAAGATTTGACAACTAGGAATTAGTTATATTTTCATCTGCATTTATAATAAGAGCCACACTGTGATATCTGGATTTCTTCATTTCGATAATTACTTATAAATTGTATAATTTTTAATTTATAAATTGACCTTTTTTCATGAATTATTAAGAAAAGAATATTCATTAGGACATATTCTCTATGGAATATTGTACAAGTGTTTCCTTGACGACTGCTTTCTATTGTAGAAATAATTTATGTAATTTCCCTGGAGTTATTTGTTTGTTTTAATGTTGTCAATCTTATGTTAACTTTAAGGACACTTCCTCTAAAGCATTACTTTGTCAATTTATATATTTTTCATCTAAACAGTGTTTTGTGGCTGAAGATGTTGATAATATACGAAACATGTACCACTTTTGACCATTAAAAATTGCCTTAAGCAATCATTGTATCGACTAGCTGGAAAATAAATAAATACTTAATTGTGAATCTAGCTGGAATACTACGATGAATCAGTGTGTAACGTACCAGTAGTTATCAACAAATTTATGAACTGGAGGAATAGCATGCTCCCCAGCTACTTCCCGCCAATATTCAGCAGAAGACACAAAGCACATCACAACAAACAATGGTCAATGAAATGTTATTGTTGATCACATTTAGTTTTCTTCTGACTGTGATATTAAGGCATCTAAAGTCTTCCTATCTTTCATGACTCCCTCTTGTCTTATTATTCCTTTATGGCCTTTTTCTCATTTTTATAATAATTTTCATGTCTTTGCTGGCGGGATGTAGTGTTTACAGTCTTCTGGTATGGGCTGGAATAAATTTGTTACCTTCATTGATCTGTCTCAGTCTGATCCTTGGCTTTGACAATATGAAAGTGACCAAGGTATGAGTGATGCTAGTAATACCATTCCTTATGCAGCCAGTCCCTGTTATGAATGGTGTGAAAAGATCACTCATAGGGTGCATGCATTTCAGTGGGCTTGGCAGGCTGATAAGTAATAGCAACTTCTCGCTCAGTGAGGAAAGCAACGGGAAACTACCTCACTCCTCACTTCCCTAGTATGCCTCTTCAGTGATGCCTAGGCTATCTATGACCACTGTTGGTGGAACTGTGGAGGATCAAACCAACCTTCAGGCTGAATACCCAACATACATACATACATACATACAAATCATTTTCACAATTTTCCTCGTGATATGGACTGATGACCATGTGTTCTTACACCTTAAGACAAATATGACAAAATCCATCACCAGTTAATGTTAAAATGATTGAATAATATTTTTGTGTCAGCAATGGTTGGCGTTGATATGGACTAAGCAACAAAAGTCTAAATTAATCTAAATTCATGAATTCTCTTATTATAGTCATCCCTCTGTGGGTGAGGACAGTATCCACTGTAAGGGGCGACTAAATGTGGCTCCAGGGGCTCTGAACAAGGAGGGTGGGCTGGCGATCACGGGGCTCTTTGCTTCCACTTACTTGTGCCAGGCGTCTCACCTTCAACTACTTTATCTGACCTCCCTTGGTCAACTCTTGTCCTTTTCTGAGCCCAACAGTATTACCTAGAGAGTCTTGAAATTTCACACCCTTCGTGGCCCTTGTCTTTCCTAAGCTAGTACCATCATTCTGCAAAGTGTTGGGCCCCTTCCATTTTTCTATCTGATTAGTAGTGAGAAGGCAGGGATGAAATGGCTTCATAGAGTAGAAAGATTAGCATGGAGTGTTGGTAAGGTACATTCAGATTGGACAAAAGCAGTAATTGCACCTATCTATAAGCAAGGGAACAGGAAGGATTGCAACAACTATTGAGGTATCTCATTGATTAATATACCAGGCAAGGTATTCACTAGCATCTTGGAAGGGAGGGTACATGCAAGCACATAAATGGTGTCCCAACGTAAACAATCAACACTGCCCCACTCTAGTACTGGAAAGGAGGAGAGTGAGTGAAGGGGTAGTGTTGAAGGCCACTTCAGCACCGAAAAGAAGGGGAAGGGAGTGAACGGGTAGTGCTGAAGGCACAGTGTGTGTATTGCTGTACATCCTCCACTGTGCCCATTTCAATCACAACAGCCTTGTAGCGGGCTGTCTCCCTGTAGCAATGCGTTAAGCGAGGAGGTGGGGGGATACAATGCTTTGTTTATATTGGAACACCATTTCTGTGCTCGGGTGTACAATGAGTCGTTGAGAGGAAGTTGGATGAAAACCAGTGTGGTTTCAGACCTCAGAGGGGCTGTCAGGATCACATTTTCAGTATGCGCCAGGTAATTGAAAAATGCTACAAAAAGAATAGGCAGTTGTGTTTATGTTTCATAGATCTAGAGAAAGCATATGACAGGGTACCGAGGGAAAAGATGTTCACTATACTGCGGGACTATGGAATTAAAGGTAAATTATTAAAATCAATCAAAGGCATTTATGTTGACAATTGGGCTTCAGTGAGAATTGATGGTAGAATGAGTTCTTGGTTCAGGGTACTTACAGGAGTTAGACAAGGCTGTAATCCTTCACCTTTGCTGTTTGTAGTTTACATGGATCATCTGCTGAAAGGTATAAAATGACAAGGAGGGATTCAGTTAAGTGGAAATGTAGAAAGCAGTCTGGCCTATGCTGATGACTTGGTCTTAATGGCAAACTGTGTCGAAAGCCTGCAGTCTAACATCTTGGAACTTGAAAATAGGTGCAATGAGTATGGTATGAAAATTAGTCTCTCGTAGACTAAATTGATGTCAGTAGGTAAGAAATTCAACAGAACTGAATGTCACATTGGTGATACAAAGCTAGAACAGGTCGATAATTTCAAGTATTTAGGTTGTGTGTTCTCCCAGAATGGTAATATAGTAAGCGAGATTGAATCAAGGTGTCGTAGAGCCAATGCAGTGAGCTCGCAGTTGCGATCAACAGTATTCTGTAAGAAGGAAGTCAGCTCCCAGACAAAACTATCTTTACATCGGTCTGTTTTCAGACCAACTTTGCTTTACGGGAGCGAAAGCTGGGTGGACTCAGGATATCTTATTCATAAGTTAGAAGTAACAGACATGAAAGTAGCAAGAATGATTGCTGGTACAAACAGGTGGGACCAGTGGCAGGAGGGTACTCGGAATGAGGATATAAAGGCTAATTTAGGAATGAATTCGATGGATGAAGCTGTACGCATAAACCGGCTTCGGTGGTGGGGTCGTGTGAGGCGAATGGAGGAGGACAGGTTACCTAGGAGAATAATGGACTCTGTTATGGAGGGTAAGAGAAGTAGAGGTAGGACCAAGATGATGATGGTTAGACTCTAAAGATTTAAAGATAAGAGGTATAGAACTAAATGAGGCCACAACACTAGTTGCAAATCAAGGATTGTGGCGACGTTTAGTAAATTCACAGAGGCTTGCAGACTGAACGCTGAAAGGCAAAACAGTCTATAATGATAATGTATGTATGTATGTATGTATGTATGTATGTATGTATGTATGTATGATTAGTGTGATAAGAGAGGATGGTTGCCTAGTACTTCCTCTTAAAACAATAATCACCACCACCACCAATCTTATCATAGTCAGTACGGTAAAACTGAAAAAGACATAAATGATCAGAAATTGTATTTTCTATGACTAATGTTATGTAATACTTTTTGACAGGACCAATAACATACGTAATTAAAAATAAAATTTTAGTTGCCTCCTCTTAAACTACCATTTCAACCAAGGTGGATAAAATTATTTATAGCATAGACTGTAGATCCTTATTTCTTGACTTAATATACTGATTTCCATTAAATCCGTTTACCCATTTTTTTGTGGCTCGGCGTTGATATGGACTTAGCAAAAAAAGCCGAATTCATTAATAACTCTGTTATCATGGGCGGTACAGCAAAAATGTGTAAGACATAAATGCTCAGAAATTTAATACTATATAACTTTAGTTATGTAGTATTTATAAATAGAACCACTAATAAAATAAATATTTGAGAATTAAATTTTAGGCCTTCCCCTAAACTACCATTTAACCCAATATAAATAAAATCATTTTATTACTGTTTATGGCCTAGACTGCTGCCATTTCTTGATGGATACAGTACTTTTGCATTCATCTCTTGGCACAGGCCAGAGTAAAGTGTAGCTTCCACCAAAGTCCCGGTCAACATCCGTGGCTGTGACAATATGGAAGTTGCTGGGGTATGGGTAGTGCTGAGTAATGACATTCAGAGCATGACTAGTGCATCTGAGTGTTATGAAAGGTGCTGCTCATAGGGTCAATCGTGCTACAATAGTACTTTCTGATCCAGTGAGGAAGGCAATGGCAAACTACCTCACTCCTTATCTTGCCTAGTACGCCTCATTTTGGTGCTGCCATTGGTTTTTGGGGTTTCCTTACAACCGCATAACCTTTGGTGGTGCTATTTGAGGATCTAACCAACCTCTGGGCTGATGACCTGACAGACAGACATGGCCTAGACTATAGTGACTCCCCTACTTTACATACCAATTTTCAGTAAAATCTCTTCAGCCGTTTTCTCGTGATGCACATACAATCATACAGACAGACAGAAATTACGGAAAATTAAAAAGTCCATTTCCTTGCTCCTGTGGACTCAACCAATACAGAAGTGCCATTCTGTTTAAATTCGGGGCAATGTACAGACAAAAATCTTATTTTATATACACTGACTGACAGAGCAAATGCAACACCAAGAAGGAGTGGTCAGAACTTTATGCCAATTGCAGGGTAGACTGACGTCACTGAGGTATGCTCATGATGTGAAATGCGCCGCTGTGCTGCGCTCGTAGCGAACGATAAATGGGACACGGCGTTGGCGAATGGCCCACTTCGTACCGTGATTTCTCAGCCGACAGTCATTGTAGAACGTGTTGTCGTGTGCCACAGGACACGTGTATAGCTAAGAATGCCAGGCCGCCATCAACGGAGGCATTTCCAGCAGACAGACGACTTTACGAGGGGTATGGTGATCGGGCTGAGAAGGGCAGGTTGGTCGCTTCGTCAAATCACAGCCGATACCCATAGGGATGTGTCCACGGTGCAGCGCCTGTGGCGAAGATGGTTGGCACAGGGACATGTGGCACGTGCGAGGGGTCCAGGCGCAGCCCGAGTGACGTCAGCACGCGAGGATCGGCGCATCCGCCGCCAAGCGGTGGCAACCCCGCACGCCACGTCAACCGCCATTCTTCAGCATGTGCAAGACACCCTGGCTGTTCCAATATCGACCAGAACAATTTCCCGTCGATTGGTTGAAGGAGGCCTGCACTCCCGGCGTCCGCTCAGAAGACTACCATTGACTCCACAGCATAGACGTGCACGCCTGGCATGGTGCCGGGCTAGAGCGACTTGGATGAGGGAATGGTGGAACGTCGTGTTCTCCGATGAGTCACGCTTCTGTTCTGTCAGTGACAGTCACCGCAGACGAGTGTGGCGTCGGCGTGGAGAAAGGTCAAATCCGGCAGTAACTGTGGAGCGCCCTACCGCTAGACAACGCGGCATCATGGTTTGGGGCGCTATTGCGTATGATTCCACGTCACCTCTAGTGCGTATTCAAGGCACGTTAAATGCCCACCGCTACGTGCAGCATGTGCTGCGGCCGGTGGCACTCCCGTACCTTCAGGGGCTGCCCAATGCTCTGTTTCAGCAGGATAGTGCCCGCCCACACACTGCTCGCATCTCCCAACAGGCTCTACGAGGTGTACAGATGTTTCCGTGGCCAGCGTACTCTCCGGATCTCTCACCAATCGAACACGTGTGGGATCTCATTGGACGCCGTTTGCAAACTCTGCCCCAGCCTCGTACAGACGACCAACTGTGGCAAATGGTTGACAGAGAATGGAGAACCATCCCTCAGGACACCATCCGCACTCTTATTGACTCTGTACCTCGACGTGTTTCTGCGTGCATCGCCGCTCGCGGTGGTCCTACATCCTACTGAGTCGATGCCGTGCGCATTGTGTAACCTGCATATCGGTTTGAAATAAGCATCAATTATTCGTCCGTGCCGTCTCTGTTTTTTCCCCAACTTTCATCCCTTTCGAACCACTCCTTCTTGGTGTTGCATTTGCTCTGTCAGTCAGTGTATATAGATAGGATTGGAAGGTAGAAATAATCTCTAAAAACCAAAGCTGAATTTAATGCCAATACAGAAATTTACAATGAAATTTATAAACTGTTTCTCTGAGCACATTTGTTCTTATCAAGTGGTTCAGAAGCTGCCCCAGTCTACTGCGAGTGTGGCAAGGGGTTCTGAGGATGCTGTTTGAAATTGTGAGAAAAGTAGTCAAGTGGTCCTTTACATGTTGGTGGTGGCAGCGGCAGTAGTGGAGGTGATGAGTGTGCTGGTGGAAAGGTACTTGGGTCATCAACATCATCGAGCTTGATGCGCACACCTGAGGGTATACTGGGTACATTTCCAGGCTTCATGTAGGGGTGTTGTGAACAGCAACATATCGTTCAAACAGTATGGTTACTTCACTTTCCCACCACTTTTAGGAGGCTTCAGGTTCCTGATAAACGCATTTATAATATTCTTTGACTTGTTCTTGAATTCATTAACTGAAACAGAAAGAAAATCACAACACGTTATGTTATGTAGACAGGATTTGCAGAGTTTTAAACTAAAACATTCTAATCGTGGCAGTGTTCATAATAAATGTCTCCACTATTTTGATTTTTGCTTCCTCATTCTTCAAAACGAGTATTTCTTGTGTTTGCAAGTACTTTGCAACTGGGCATTCTTTTGCCTCACATGGATTGTACTTTGCTAGAGGGCCAGGCTGAGTGGCCCAGAAGGTTAAGGCGCTGGCCTTCTGATGCCAACTTGACATGTTCAATCTGGCACAGTCCGGTTAGCCTCGTGTTGGTATATTTACTGACACTAAAAGAACTTCTGCAGGATTAAATTCTGGCACCTTGGTGTCTCCCAAAACTATAAAAGTAGTTAGAGCAACATTAAAACAAATAACATTATTATTCCTGCTGAAGATGAGACGACAGCTGAAACCTCAAAGATGTATTCATGCCCCTACCAAGAGATTAAAAGGAATGGAAAAGTATAGCAGAATGGTTTGGGATTTCCTAAACTGCGTGGGAGCAGAGTTAGTTATTTTAACCATAATGGTCAACTGCATGGGAGCACTCAGACATTCAGATACAGCAGCTTCCTAACAATGTCTATAATAAACATTATCATTCAACCGTTTTAATAGCATGCTATGATGCAGATGGAATTTTTACAATGACAGAATGTGGATATGCTGGAAGAAATAGTGATGGAGGCATATTTCATGTTTCATCATTCAAGCACTAATTGACCAGATCACATCTTAACATTCTACCACCATCAAAACTTTCACAGGATGAAAATGAATGCCTCGTGGTGGTGGTGGTGACAGCGGTGGTGGAGATTATTGTTTTAAGAGGAAGTACAACTAGGCAACCATCCTGTATGTAAAACTAATCACAAAAAAAAAATGGAAGGGATCTGACACTTCAAAAAATGAAGATATGGCCACAAAGGGCATGAAAATGAAAGACTCCCTACCGTCGGGATCAGAAAAGAACAACGAGATGACCAAGGGAAGGTGGATAAAGTGAGGAGATTGGCAGAAGCAATTGGAAGAAATTCCAGGACTCATCTCAGGGCCCCATTGTTGCCATCCTATGCTCCCAAGTTGGGAGACCCTGGGGGCCCTTTTAATCACCTCTTAAGACAGGCAGGGGATACCGTGGGTATTATTCTGCCACCCCCACCCACAGGAGTTAATGAATGCCTCCTCCCCTACTACCTCATTGAGGATGAAGCATTTCCTCTCAAAAAGAATTCTAAACAATGTCAAGAGAATTTTATAATTACATATAAGGTGGGGAAAATCAGCGGAGCTAATTGATTTTATGGAGAATGTTGCATTGATGGGACTGAGTGAGGTCAAGTGGAAAGGAAAGGGAGTGAAGAGGATGAGTAGAGGGTACACCCTATACTGGAGTGGAGGAGGTGAGGCAAAGAGTGGAGTAAAAGTCATTGTTAACAAAATCCTGAATGAAAATTTGGATAACTTAGACTGCATTAGTGATAGATTAATCAGAGTATGACAAGGACAGAAGAAGGAGGCACTCAAAGAAGTAATCATCGATGTGGAAGTGATAGGCATGGAAGACCTCAATGCGCAGGTTGGAAATGAAAGAACTGGAAAAGAAGAAGTGATTGGTCCGTTTGGATATGGAGAAAGAAGTTGCGAGGGAGATAAGCTGATTGATTTTATGAGAGAAATGGAATGATTGTGAATAATACTTCGCTTAGAAAGAAGAATAGTAGAAAGATCACATTGGGGTGAAAGAGAACAAAAACAGTTACTGATTTATTTATCTTTTCTTGGTTGAGAAAATAAATCGTAAACAGCTGATGGATGAAACAGCGCTACCAGGTGAGGCCTTTGATGCAGACCACAGAGTAGTGGTGGCAAAATTCAAAAGAGGTAAAACTGTGAGAGTAAAATAGATAAGACACAAGAAAATAAAAGTATGGAAATTAAAAGATAAAAGAATTCAGGAGAAATTTCAGGAGGAATTAACCTGATGAGTGCTACATCCGCCTACAGACGGGCGTAGCACTGGTGGACCAGCCGTGCGAGAATTTTAATTTTTTTGAGTTTCTCAGTTCACTTTCGAGTATGAATTTGATCTCTGACTTGTTCTGCCATCTGTTGGGCATTATGTAGAACTAACTGATCAGAGATTATAGCTTCGGGAAGTAACTTACAGAACTTTTCATAGACGTGTGTGGAGTTCTTCATCTGTGATGTAAACAAACATGGCGGAACAACAATTTAGTTGCTCTTGCAGCGATGTTATCTTTCAGTTATTAACTACAGCAGAAAGTGACGATGGAGATGATCATTTTAAGGAATTGTTAAGCAATTTTGAAAGTGAGAGTGATAGAGAGAGTGCCGAAAATATTGCATGTGCGAGAGAAACAGAGCCTCCTCCTAAACAAAAGAAGAAAAACACGGTGAGTACAAAAGCAATTTTATCGCTAATTTCATGGCGGATGGATTACTTTTCACCAGAGTTTCAGGTAACTGTGAAAGGCTCTGAGGGCCAAGTATTGTTTGATGACAACCCGAAAATCATTGATTTTTTACAAACCTTTGTGCCAGTGGAGTTGGTACAGATAGTTGAACAAATCAGTGTCACAAACAACCAGTAGGAAACAGTTAACTATCACCACATTCCAGGTTTGGAAAGTATTTTAAAATATCAACTTATATACTTCTAAGACATTGCCTACAGATTTTAGGAAATAATATTATTTTGGGCTCTTTACTTTGTATAAAGATAATGCACGCATGGGCACATAAGTGTAATTTTGTTTTCTCTCAAAATAATATTGAACATAAGTGTAGGATTTTCCATTTGCATGTAGATTTATAAACAACCAACATTTATAAACATTTTAAGCTAATCTCCCCACTAATAAGTTAAAAATTGAGGCTTCTACATTTTTTTTTTACATACGAATGAAAAAACTCAGCACTGAGGTACCGAGCAGTCAACTGGTAACTCAGCACTTAAAAGGTTAAAACAGGACATCCCTATATCAGAAATAGAAGGTGTAGAAGAATGGACCAAATTTAAAAACACATTTGTAAGCTGTGCAGAGAAGATTTCTGGCAGAACTTAGGCAAGAGTGAACGAAAAGGAGACACCCTGGTAGAACGGAAAGGTGAGGTGGTGGTGGTAGTGATTGTTTTAAGAGGAAATACAACTAGTCAACCATCCTCTGCATATCACTAATCAGAGATAACAAATGGAAGGGATCCGACACTTCAAAAAATGAAGGTATTGGCCAAAGAAAGACAAGGTCCACGAAGGGCGTGAAAATGAACGACTCCCTAGGCCTCAAAAACCTAATATTGTCAGGGTCTGAAAAGAACAGGAGTTGACCAAAGGAGGTTGGATAGGATAGATGAAAGTGAGGACCCTGACACAAGTAAGTAGATGCAATGCCAGGACTCAGCTAAGGGCCCCATGGTAGCCAACCCAAGCTCCAAAGTTCTGCATCTCTGCGGTCCCTGTTATTCTACCACCCCCACCTACAGGGGGAAATGAAAAGGTGAAGGAGGTTTTTAAACAATAGAAATTATAGCAGGAATGGATTAGAGATTGGAAATAAGGAAGTAAGATTAAGTATCTTTTTTTTTTTTTTTTTTTTTTTTTTTTTTTTTTTTTTTTGCTAATTGCTTTACGTCGCACCGACACAGATACGTCTTATGGCGACGATGGGCTAGAAAAGGCCTAGGAGTGGAAGGAAGCAGCCGTGGCCTTAATTAAGGTACAGCTCCAGCATTTGCTTGGTATGAAAATGGGAAACCATGGAAAACCATCTTCAGAGCTGCCGACAGTGGGATTTGAACCCACTATCTCCCAGGTGCAAGCTCACAGCCGCGCGCTCCTAACCACACAGCCAACTCGCTCGGTAGATTAGGTATCAGGAAATTAAAAGTAAGTGTAAAAAAGGTGGTGAATGAGGAAAAGAAAAGATACTGGGGGAGATTCACACAGGAGTTGGAAAAGGATGTAAATGGTGGACAAAAGTTGATAAAAAATAAGAGAAAAGAAAAATCTACACAAAACTAGTGAAGGAAGAGAGTGGAAACGTAATAACAGAAGCAGAGGAGGTAAAGAATAGGTGGAAAGATTATTCTGATAAACTCCTGTACGTGAGAAATGATGCAGACGAGAGTGTAGTGGTAAATAAGGGTGTGATCCAGAAATGGAGAGTGATAATTAAATGGCAGAGGTGGAAATGGCAAATGAAAACAGGTAAAGCAGCAGTGATGGATGAAATATGTGTGGAAATGATAAAGGCAGCTGGACATATTGGTCTACATAGGCTGCTAAGGTGTACCAAATACCTGATGATTGATGTAAAGATGTAATAATACCAGTATTTAAGAAAGGTGACAGAAAGGTATGTTATAATTATCAAGGAATTACGCTATTGTCACAAGTAGCCAAAATGTTGGAGAGAATAATAGAAAGGAGGATGAGAGGAAGGGTTGAAAGAAATTTAGAAGAACAGTATGTATTTCGATAGGGCAGGTCAATGATAGACCCTAAGGCCACGGCCGCTTCCTTCCAACTCCTAGGCCTTTCCTATCCCATCGTCGCCATAAGACCTATCTGTGTCGGTGCGACGTAAAGCCCATAGCAAAAAAAAAAAATGATAGACCCTATATTTACCATGAGATTACTCATGGAAAAAAAGTGGGAATATGGAAAAGATCTGGTGATGGTATTCTTTGATCTAGAGAAGGCATACGATAGTGCTAATAGAGAAAAGGTGTGGGAAACCTTGGAAAGGAAATCAAGGGAACTTGTGAAAGCAATGTATAAGAATTGTTTCAGTTATGTCCAGACTTCAGTGGGGAGAACAGATTGGTTTAGAAACCAAACTGGACTAAGACAGAGAAGTGTACTGTCTGCACTTATATTTATAATGGTTGTGGATGAATTTATAAAGGAAACAAAGGCCACATATGGAGGGGATATGAAAAAAAAAATGTTGTTTGCAGATGACACAGTTATCTGGGGAGTGCAAATCCAACTAGAGGCTTTAAATAACAATATTGAGAAATAAGGTATGAAAATCAATGCAGAGAAGAGCAAAACAGCAGTGATAACAAGAGGAGAAATAGAAGGAAAAGGACTCGATAGTATCAGAGGACAAAACCTTGAGGTTGTTGAATACTTCAAATATCTGGGAAGTGAAATAATGCAAGGTTGGATAACAAAATCGGCAGAAGTGTAAAAGCTGGAAGTACATTCTGCCAGAATGTAAGGAACCTGGTGTGGAACAAAGAAGTTCAGTCGTAATCGTGCAAGCGAAGAGGAAGGTTGTTAAGTGAGTGAGTGCTGACATGGGGATTTCAATAGAATTGTACCGGGCGACAATAGGTCGTTGGCATGGTAGAGGCGCAACATGGGTTGCAGAGCCAGACAGCAGGTGAGTCTGATTTCAATTTTGATGGCTGCATCAGTGATGGCAGTGTTGTTGGTCATTTGAGGGGTCGAGAAGAACCCCGGACCTGATCCTGCTAATGAAGTCGGATGGGAAGAAATGGAGAAGATAAGGGAAATCGTTAAGGGTCAAGCTGAACAAATGAGAGAGTTACTACGAGAGCAAGCCGATGAACTATGAGAAATAGTGAAAGAGGAGATAGGCAAGGTGACAGAAATGGTAGTCCAAAATAATAAAGGAATATCAAGTTTGAGGGATAAGGTGAGAAGAATGGAGGAAAAGTTAAAAGAATTGAGGTGGCAAGAGAAAAAGCGTCAGCAGGAAACCCGAAAGAAAAATATTTTTATATATGGGTTACCCGAGGACGCTAAAGAAGATCTGGTATCCAAAGTGCTGGAGCTAATAAACGAGAGGTTGAAGATCAGCTGCAGGGAGGCTGATATAGACGAGATACAGAGAAAGGCAAGAGACCAGTGAGAGTGAGGTTTGTATCAACCCTACTAGTGAAGAAGATTCTGTATAATACAAGCTGATTCAAAGGTGAAAAATTATGGATCAAACATGAGCTGGAGAAAGAAGCCTTCAGGAACCAGAAAATGCTACAGTTCCACCTAGGAAAAGCTAGGTGTGCAGGATTGATGGCCTACATAAGGGGCAACAAATTAGTGGTAGGTGATGGCAAGTGGACTAGAGCATAGGGGGTGGAGCAGTTAAAGAATATGTATAACACAGAAGGTACATTGGCCGAGGAGAAAGCTGAATGTATGAGGCAGCTGAGATCAGAATGCGGAGGAGCGAAGTGAAAGCAACAAGGACAGAGAGGGGAAGAAGCCGACACAGAGACAACTAATAGTGAGGGCAGTCCTGGTGACCTGCTGACTCCGTGAGAGACGCAGACATGTGAGTCTGAAGGACTTCTGGCACAGAAAAGGTAATTTAAACAAGGGTGGCCTCGATAGGGAATGTGTTAATACACTAGATGAGACCTCTGACGAACTGGGTGTTACTAGGATTACGAGGTCTAAGAAGAACAACCAGAGTGAGGGGCAGGGGAGAAAGAAATAACTACAGATAACAGTAGGGTGCATCAATATTGAAGGCCTTTTAAAGAGTTGGTACGAAGCTTGCATATCCTCGCATGTGTGGAAACCTTACAAGATATTAGAATCATTCCGTATTGACGGTTTTCACTTTACAATGGCAAAAAATGAAAGTATCCTCCTATTCAATACATCATATATTCCGTCATTAGACGGAGTAAACAAGTTCAGACATGTTTCGGCTCGTTTGAGCCATCTTCAGTGGAAAAAATTAGGGGGGTTGGAATAATTTACATAATATGAGTTGAAAAAATGCTAAAAAACATAATGAAAGCGCAAATGAAAAAACAAACAAAAGAGAGCCTAGACGGAAACAAAATTAACACAAATATACAATATTTACATCAATATGCAGAGCAAAAAACAACTTATTGTGACAAAATTCAGTGAAACAGGTGTTAATTTGAAATAATAATTGATACTAAAAACTGCGTTAACCTAAGAAACAAGGGAATGAGAAAACAAATGATGCAGATGGAAATGAATAATAGTAGTACATGGTGAGGTTTTTCGCCATTGTAAAGTGTGTGGAAACCTGGATTGCACTGAAAAGTAATGTAGAAATAGAAGAGTTCACGGTTTACTATAAGGCAAAAGAAAGACGAACCGGCAGGGGCAGGTGCCTGGGTGGGATAATGGTTTGGTTAGGGAGGATTTGCAAGCTAGAGTAGACCAAATTGAATCAGAAATGGAGGAGATGATGTGGGTTAAAATAAAGATGTACGATGAGAGTGAGCCAGATTTATGTATTGGTTTTGTCTACAACCCTCCTGAAGCCTCTCCATTTGCAGAAAAGGATTTCTTTGATGAGTTGGCACTAGAAATTAATAGAATTCAAAACATTTTTGAGGATGCAGGTATTCTAATAACGGGGGACTTCAATGCGAGGGCTGCGGATCAGAAGCCGGTGTACGACAAAGAAGCAGAAGAAGTTTATGTACAAAAGAGAGTGAGAATGGAGAAAAGTTGCTAGAGCTGTGTGGTACAGTAGAACTATATATTTTGAATGGATGGTGGCATGGTGACGAATTAGGGAACCTGACATACATAACGGAGACAGGGGGTAGTATCATAGATTTGGCACTATGTTCTAGGAATGCGTTGCCTGTGATTAAAAGCATGAAGGTTAAGGAATGGGGTGAGTCACATCATCTACCAATTATTGTCAGAGTAAATGATAGAGGGGGTAGGGCATAATAAGCAATACAATAAAATTCAAAGAAATGTTAGTTACTAAATACAGGTGGAGAGAGGAGCTAAAGAAAGAGTTTATGAACTATTATGAGGGAGAAATAGGCGAGATAGTGAAAGCTGGAATAGACTCAATGATCAAGATTAACCTACCAATACAGCAGTTAAAATAATAGAAAACACTGTAAAGATGGCAGGGGAGAAGATGAGGATAAAGGAGGGGAAGAACATAATAGGAAAGGGTTGGTATAATGACAAATGCAGGCATAAAAAGTATGAAGTACTGAAAGCATTGAAGGTGTATAGAAAGCACGGGGGAGAAAACCATAGGATTGAATTTTGTAACTTGAGATGAGAATATAGAGAAATACTGTATACAACTAAGTCCGAATGGCAGGAGCAGAGAGTTGTTGAATTGAATAGCAATGCAAAACAGAATGATAGTAGATAAGTATGGAGTACAATTAGGAGGATTTGTGGAATGCAAAAGCTTCCTTGGCAGGCTGAAATAAGTCAGGCTATCTGGGTGGAAAAACTATAAGAAACTATTAGAGGTTGAAGATAGGTGGAGACCGAGAATAGATGAAAATGGAATATCGGTAGGGCTGGGGTGATCTGTGCCTGCATTAGATAAGGAAATATCGATAGAAGAAGTAAGAGAGGTCTTAGGGAAAGCCAAGAAAGGCAAATCAGGAGCTATTTCAGGCATCACTAACGAATTTTGGAAGCACGTGGCGGAGAATAAGGATATCCTCGAAAGTATGGTGAAATTATTTAACAGAATATTTGAAGGGGGGGAGTTTCCAAAATCTTGGCAAGAGGAAGTGATCTGCCCAATCTACAAGAAGAAAGGAGATAAATCTAACCCAAATAATTACAGGGGCATAACGTTGCAGGGTACATATACATAGGTGTGTTAGCAAAAAGGATAATGAAGTGGGAAGAGGGGGATTGATTCAGGCTTTAGAGAAAGGATGAAGACAACTGATAATATTTTTGTAGTAAAAACAACAATGGTTAAGTATGTAAAAAAAGAAAGGTGGAAAATTATACATTACTGCTATTGACTTGGAGAAAGCATTTGATTCTGTGAGCAGAGGGGTGGTCGTGGCCAAGATGAGAAGGATAAGGGTGTCTCAGAAGATGATAAGAGCGGTTGAAAACGTATATTCAGAAGTGCAGTGCTCAATTAAAACTAAGGAGGGAGTAGTATTTAGGGAAATATTCTCAAAAGTAGGGCTGAAACAGGATTGTAAGTTGTCACCTGTACTGTTCTTACTGTTTATAAATGATATCTTTCAATCGAAAGGTTTTGAGGCAGGGGTTTACCCAAGTCTTGAGAACCAGGATATTCTAGGTCTCATATTCACTGACGACATACTTCTGCTCACTTTGACACCCAATAGTTATGCAGGGTAGTATAAATGTAGTGATAAATTACTGTAAAGAGTGGAATTTAAAAATTAATGCACAGAAAACCAAGGTAATGGTTTGTAAAAGAAAAAAAGGATATAAATTGTCAAAGAATGAAAAATGGTGGATGGGCGAGACAAGATTAGAAGTTGTCAAGAAAGTGGAATATTTGGGTTTGATATTAAGTGGAAATGGAAAATGGGCAGAGCAAATAAAAAGAGCTAAACTAAAAGGTATGAGTGCACTGTCAGCCATTAACCCACTGGAGAAAAAGATGCCCAACACAGATTACAGAGTGTATAAAAATGTTTATAATGCATTAGTTAAACCTAGAGTGTTGTACGGAGTGGAAATTTGGGGAGTTGAAGGGAGGGTTGATTCACCGATACAATCACCAGTAGATTTGGTAAAATAATTATGGGTCTACTCAGTTGTACAGCTAACTGTGGAGTGAGAATGATGTGCGAAGATATAAGTCTGCAAGCAGATATTATTAAAAAGATAATAAAGTATTGGCTGAGATTGAAGCTGCGAGAAGGTGGCGAAGTATTACAGATAGCATATCAACACCAAATGAAACATCAGAACCAAGGATAATGGGTGGATGGGGTACGGAACATTTTGGAAACAATAGGAATGGGATATTACTGGAAAAGAGACTGTATAGAGAAGATGAGAATATGTAAGAAAATAGTCCTAAGAGTTAAGGATATTGAAAAGCAATGTATTGCTGCACAAGTAAGAGGTCATTAGAAGAATTTTGTAATGCAAGTGGGAGAATGAAGATAAATGTAGAGATCATAACAAAAAGGGGAATGAGGGGTATATTATGGTGTTTAATGGGGATACATAAAAATAAAGCATACAGACAAAACAGAGATGAAAATAAATGTTTACTATGTTCTGAAGAAATGGGATGGGCACACCTTATAAAAGATTGTTCAATGACAAAGCAAATATGAGAGAAATTTATAGATGAGGAGGATGTAAGGAAAATTGAGAACGAAAATCAGATGTATACAATTGTAAAGTTATTGAACAGAGAATGGATGCACCCAGGGAGAATCGCAAAATTATTTAACATTATTAGGGGAATGTGGAGTAGGAAACTGAGGGAAGGATAAGATGTGATACATGTCAGCCAGGAACTGAATTGTGCCTAAGGTAACCTAGAAAATATAACTCCGTTGAAGTCTAGACCCATTAGGTACGTAGACTTAGGGTATAGTATGGAACTACAGTAGAACCTTAGATTGCGAGCATAATTCGTTCCGGCAACATGCTTGTAACCCAAAGTGCTCGTATATCAAAGCAAGTTTTCACATAAGAAACAATTGAAACGCAGGTGATTCGTCCACAACACAAAAATATTTATTCGCATACCATTTCTAAACCAAAATATAATGTAAAATAAATTAAAGTGCACTTTTCCTTACAATAGAATCATTGTTGGTGTGAGGGAGACGAGTTACTGTGTAGCACGAATTTCACTAATGGAATCACTGCTATCTGTTGGCTGACTGGAATTGTTTTCTTTTTGTGCATCTTTAACGAGGAACCTGTCCAGTGACTGTTGCTTTTGCCTCTTTTTGAGGATTCACAAAAACGTGACGTTTCATTGCCATTGAACTGATTCATCTTAGAAGTGAAGCTTCCACGGTGTGAAGAATTATTTAATTTATTTTCCGGGTTGAACCGTGTTGTACTTGTACGCATATCACGTACAGTTTGCCGACGTTTCGAATACATTGCAGTATTCTTTGTCAAGGCGACTGAAATACCCCTACTCGATCCGAGGTAATCAGTCTCGCAGGCAGAAATTAGTGTAATTAGTGTAATTTCTGCCTGCGAGACTGATTACCTCGGATCGAGTAGGGGTATTTCAGTCGCCTTGACAAAGAATACTGCAATGTATTCGAAACGTCGGCAAACTGTACGTGATATGCGTACAAGTACAACACGGTTCAACCCGGAAAATAAATTAAATAGAACTGATTCATCGCTCGCACTGTTACAGCCTTATTCGGGTGGTGTTTTTCTACAAAATATTGCACAGTTTCCCACATTTTGCACTTATCCTGATTCTCAGCTGAAGTGGGAGATTCCGTTGACTTTTCCTCCTCCTCCTCTTCCCTGGACGAAATCTCCATAACCTCCTCCTGTTGTTCGCAATGCAGGTCCATCAGTTCGTTGGTGGTCGGTTACTGGCTACGTTCTTCCACCAGCTCTTGAATGTCCATGTCATTCACCTCCAGCCCCATAGTCTTCCCTAACGACACAATTTCATCGACAATCAGTGGCTCATTGTCACCAACAATCCCCTCAAAGTCACGTCCAACAGCACAGTCAGGCCACAGCTTTCCTCAAGGGGAAGTGAGAGTTCTCTTGGTGACTCCAACTCAGGCTTTATCGATGATCTTCAGGCAGTTCACGATGGGGAAATGATTTCTCCCAAACTCTCGGAGGGTAAGGTTTGTTTCTTTGGTCACTTTGAAGCATCGCTGAAATAGTGCTCTGGTGTATAGCTTCTTGAAGTTCGAAATGACTTGCTGATCCATAGGCTGGAGTAGTGGAGTAGTGTTGGGAGGAAGGAATTTAACCTTAACGAACTTGAATTCCTCCAGTAAGTCGTCCTCAAGGCCTCAAGACCTGGAGGATGAGCAGGAGCATTGTCCATAACCAGCAAGACTTTGAGCGGCAGATTATGTTCTGTAAGGTATTTCTTCACTACAGGACCAAAGACCTCGTTCATCCATTCAACTAAATCACATGGGAGAGGAAAACGTAGGCAGATGTGACGCTCGTATTGCGAAACCTCAATCTCGCTTATCAAGTTACAATTTATTTAAAATGTTTGCTCGTCTTGCAAAACACTCGTAGACCAAGTTGCTCGCATTCCGAGGTTTCACTGTACTTTGTCGTAGTAGTTCTATTAGTCTGCCGAATTGCCGAATACTAATTTTCACTTTTTCCTTTTTCTCAATAGTCCAAAAAGGCAATATTGAGATTCTTTGAGGTTTTGTTTATAATCTGAAAAGATATTAATACTCATAGATGTTTTGGTTTTTCTTTCAAAGTGCCATCTAACAACGCAACTCCAACATTCAGTTCAGGGTATTCTTTCTCTGTTCAATTTCTAATCATCTGTGTTTATATTAATATTCTTTGAATGTATCATTTATTAACACAATGTCAATAGTTATTTCAGGTTACTCCTTCTAATTTTGTATACTGCATGTATCACAAATTATGAAACGCTTACAATAAAAAATACCCTCTCCCTAATCCATGGTTTTCGAGATTAGAAGAGACAGGTATCTTTGACGTGACTTGACGACAAAAACATTCCTATGAAATACAGAGAGATAATGTACAAGATGTACTATACCCCTATATTAATGCATGCAGCAGAGACCTGGACTCAGGCAGCAAGATTATGAGAATAATAATATTTTTTTTAAAATATTGTTGTTTTTATGTACTGCTAACTATTCTTATGGGTTGACTTGATGACAAAAACATTCCTATGAAATACAGAGAGATAATGTACAAGATGTACTATACCCCTATATTAATGCATGCAGCAGAGACCTGGACTCAGGCAGCAAGATTATGAGAGTAATAATATTTTTTTAAAAATATTGTTGTTTTTATGTACTGCTAACTATTCTTATGGGTTTTTGTTTAGATGCCGAGGTGCCAGAATTTAGTCCCACACAAGTTATTTTACGTGCGGGTAAAACTACCTACATGAAGCTGACACATTTGAGCACCTTCAAATACCACCGGACTGAGCCAGGATCGAACCTGCCAAGTTGAGGTCAGAAGGCCAGTGCCTCAACCGTCTGAGCCACTCAGCCTGGAAAGGAAATGAGAATAAAATTCAGGACAGTGAGATTAATTTCTTGAAGAGTATGGTAGAGAAGATGAGGAAAGACAGAGTAAGAAATGTTGAGGTCAGAAAAGATATAGGGGTAGAAAAACTGAGTGATAGGATGGAGTAGAATAAATTGAGATGGTTTGGACATGTTATGAGGATGGAGGAGGGAAGGATACCAAAACAAGTATTGGAGGCTAAGACAGAAGAAAAGAGGAGAAGAGGGAGGCCCAGAGCAAGATGGATGGACTCTATCAACAGCATAAGAAAAAAAGACTGGACTGGAATACAATTACTGAAGGGGAGTGGTGGAAGGAGAGGCAACAGTGAAGAAGTGGCATCAACAGGAGCTCGACAAGGGGAAATGAAAATTATCATGATTTATGCAGGGAAGGAAGACTTCTGGTACGACGACTGAATAATTTCAAGTTCTCAATAGTCCTCTTTGTTGTTAAATTATTGGAAAAGTTAAAGACATTGTAAAATCTTTGTTCATTCTCCACAATTATGTCCAGAATACACAGCCTCATGAGAATTAGAGAACGAGATGAACCTTCACCTCTACACTCAATGAATACACAAACCACGGCCAATGCTCATTATTCCTCATGCTGCACTGCATTGGCGTGTGTTCACTTTGTAGTTGTCCAATTTCTACTTACTGTCACTTGAAATTTCATACTTATACCTATACAACACTTTACGTCAAAGCTGTTCTACTTAAAACTGGAAATTTTCTATTTTTTTGGGTGTATACTGTAATAAAAGATATATAATGCTTCTTACCTGTCTAGTTGAATATTTTTCCAATCTCTGACCATGCTTGTTCAGTTAAATCCTTCACTGAAGAGCTGGAACTTGAGAAATTGTACAAAATATCCTTCTTCTTCCCTGACAAACCACGCTTCCATAGTACCTGACGTAATGCATGATCCGGAACACACCAAGATCAGTGTCATAAAGAACTGGTGAACATTTTAAACTTTCAAAACTACTCTTTCAAGCATATTTTATTACCACATCACTGTAATTTAGCATTAGTCATTCATAATTAACATAAGTAATGTTTTAATATTATATGTTGTTTTTGTCCGGCTCCATGGCTGAATGGTTAGCGCACTGGCCTTTGGTCACAGGGGTCCGAGTTCGATTCCTGGCAGGGTCGGGGATTTTAACCATCATTGGTTAATTTCGCTGGCTTGAGTGCTGGGTGTATGTGTCATCTTCATCATCATTTCATCCTCATCAATATGTCAAAGGAGATAAGAATCTAATTGTGATGGGAGATGACAATGCAGTAGTAGGCCAAGGAAGAGAAGGTAATGCAATAGGAGAATTGGAACTGGAACCAAGGAATGAAAGAGGAAGTCGGCTAGTTGAAATCTGTACTGGTCATAATTTAGTCCTTGCTAATACTTGGTTCAAACACCACAAACGAGGCTGTATACATGGAGGAGACCTGGAGACACAGGAAGGTATCAAATAGACTTCATTATGATTAGGCAGAGATTCAGAAACTGGGATTGCTAGGCGTTCCCAAGAGCAGACGTGGACTCTGAAACTGAAGAAATTGAAGAAGGGACAAAATGCAAGAAGATGGGACTGAGGCAAGTGGAATGAAAAGTGTGTGAGGGACTGTTTCAAGGAACATGTTGCACAAGGACAAAATGAAAAAGCTGAAGGAAACACAACAGATGAAGAGTGAACAGTCGTGAACAATGAGATTGGTAGGGCTGCTGAATTTCAAGTAAGAATCAGTGGATAATTCATGAGATATTAGATCAGATTGATGAACGGCAAAAATACAAGATTGCAAAAACTGAAAGGGTAGGGGGTTAAAGAATGAAGTAAATAGAAAGTTCATGTCAGCTAAGGAAGAATGTCTGAAGGAGAAGTGCAAGGATGTTGAAGGTTGTATGGTCCTAAGAAAGGTAGATGCCTGTGTACAGGAAAATCGAAGAAACCTTTGGAGAAAGGAAAACTAGTTGAATGAATATTAAGTGCTCAAATGGAGAACCATTTTTAGGGAAAGAAGACCAGTGGAAAGATGGCAGAAAAATTTTGAACAATTGTAACAAGGAAAAAAGTAGATGGTAAGGTTCTGGAACAAGAAGAAACTTGATTTTGAAGTCAGAATTAGACAGAGCCTTGAGAGACCTAAATAGGAACAAAAAACCTGGAATTGATGACATACCCTCAGAATTACTAATTACGGACCGCCTTAGAGGAAACCAGCATGGGGAGGTTATTCCATTTAGTGTGTAAGATGTAAGAGACAGGAAAAGTGCCATCCGATTTTAGACAGAATGTTGTTATACCCATTTCAAGAAATCAGGTGCTAACAAGTGTGAAAACTACCGCCTCATTAATTTAGTACCTCATGCTTGCAAAATTTTAACACATATTATTTACAGAAGAATGGAAAGATAAGGTGAAGCTGAGTTGAGAGAAGATCAGTTTGGCTTCAGAAGAAACGTAGGAACGCATAAAGCAATCCTGACTTTACGTCTGATCTTAGAGAATCGAATAAAGAAAGACATCCTTACATACATGGCATTCGTAGATCTAGAAAAGGCATTTGATAAATGTTCATTTTACCAAGCTATTTGAGATTTGAGATTCTGAAGGTGATGGGGATCAGATACCGAAACAAAGAATTATCTACAATCTGTACAAAAATCTGTCTCTGCAGTGGTAAGAATCGAGGGCTATGAAAAAGAAGCAGCAATCCAGAAAGGAGTGAGGCAAAGCTGCAGTTTATCCCATCTCCTTTTCAGTGTTTACATAGAACAGGCGATAAAGGAAATCAAAGAGGAATTTGGAAACTGAATCACAATCCAAGGAGAGGAAATCAAAACCCTGAGATTTGTCGATGATATTGTTATTTTATCTGAGACTGCAGAAGATAAAATATTCATATATTGACAAAGTATGAATGCTTTGAGAGAAAGGGTCCTTAAAATTAGCATAAGAAGATTAAATGACAACATATGAATTTTTCATATAAACAGTGTTATGTGGCTGAAGATGTGTATAATATACGAAACATGAACCACTTTTAATGTATTGACAAGGTGGAAAATAAAAAATACTCAGTTGTGAAACTGCAGAAGATCTCGAGAAGTGGCTGAATGGTATGGACGAAGACTTGGGTAAGGAGTACACGATGAAAATAAATAAATCCAAAACAAAAGTAATGGAGTGCAGTCGAACGAAGGCAGCTCATGGAGGGAATGAAGTCTTAAAGGGAGCAGATGAATAATTTGGGGTAGTAGAATAACTAACAATGGCAGAAGTAAGGAGGACAGACTAACACAAGCAACGAAGGTCTTTCTAAGAAAAGAAACTTGCTCACTTCAGACATTGATATGGGAATTAGAAAGACGTTTCTAAAGACCTTCAGACATCGGAGCATGGCATTGTATGGAAATGAAACATGGATGATAACTAGCTCAGAAAGAAAGAGAATAGAAGCTTATGAAATGTTATGGAAGAATGCTGAAGGTGAGATGGGTAGATGGAATCATAAGTGAAGAGATACTGAATTGAAATGGTGAGAGCAGAACAATTTAGAAGGGACACACATTAAGACACCCAGGTTTCTGAGGGAAGTTTAGGTGGTAAAAGACATTAGAGTAGATGTCGATTGTAGGGTGGCATCAAACCAATCTATGGACTGATGACCCAAATAACAATCATGAAACCTCAGCTACCATATGCAGCCAGTTTGTCAGGGAAACACCAATTGTGTCATCAACATCATCATCCCACTACCTCCACTAGGTCTATTCTCAGGACTCTGCCACTGATCTTCACAGCGATGGGAGAATGTTACTGCTACGCTCAGGAACAACTGTCATTCCTGTGCACAAGAATAATATGAAATTTCACGTCTTACTCAGTCATGAAACCTTCTCCGGCTCCTTGAATGAACGGTTGGTGTAATGGTTTTCTGTTCAGAAGCACAAAATTCATCCCAGCCAGATGGGTTTTTTGTCACTTTTTTTTTACAATTGCTTTATGTTGCACCAATATAGATATGTCTTACGGCGATGATGAGATAAGAAATATATAAGAGTGGGAAGGAAGCAGCCATGCCTTTAATTAAGGTACAGTCCCTGGTGTAAAAATGGGAATAAATGGAAAACTACCTTCAGGGTTGCGCACCCTAACCGGTTTAGTCATATCTGGTAGGCTATAGCCTAAATACACTACCAACCACCACAGTAGTTCAGGCCCGTGGTGTAGGGGGCAACGCATCCGCCTGCCACCCGGCAGTCCCGGGTTTGATTCCCGATATTCGCCGTGAAGTGGCAGCCAAGAAAGAAAAGAGAAAGGTGTTGACATCGGAAGCCCACCCTTTGTTTGGATATGAGCCACCACGCCAGCGGCTTAAGTCTAGGAAAAGCTTCTTGAGAGTAACCGAAACACTTGCGGGAACAGCGCAGCAAGCAAGAATTCAAGAATGGCGCGTCAGGAGTCAACATATGAGGATCAGTCAATGGATGACCCCAAAAGAGGAACTTCCTCCTGACCATGTCACAGATTGGGTGAATTGGAGAGCACTGAACAGACTGCGCTCTGGTGTTACGCGGTGCAGGGTAAACCAGAAGAAATGGGGTTTCGAAGTGGACAGTACCTTGTGTGTATGTGGAGAAGAGCAGACCACAGCCCATTTGCTGCAATGCAGTTCATGCCCATTCAGCTGCACAACAGAAGACCTGGTTAAAGCGAAGCCAAATGCACTTGATGTTGCAAGGTTTTGGGCTCACATAGTTTAATGTGGCTCTTCGCCATTGGAGTATTTATATTATGTTTTATGTTTTTCCTTATCTTTAATTTTAAACTTATGTATGCTTCTGACACGATATAAATAAATAAATAAATAAATATCCCTGGCCTGGGGACTGGGTGTTTGTGTCATCCTTAACGTTCCTTTCCACACATTCAACACTTTACACTGCCGCCATTTACAAAATACACACAGGTTCCACACATATGGTGCAAGTACAGGCAAAAGATCTTTCTAGGTCGACGCCCCGAACAAATAGCATTTTAAAAAACCACCACAGTAAATACATCCCTCCACATAGGACCAAAATGAAGTGCCGACACAAAATAATTGGGAAAAGGCCAAAACAAACCCTTCCTTCCCTTGCTCAAGAGAATACTCCAGCTATAGAAGTGGTGATGGTGATTATTGTTTTAAGAGGAAGTAAAAGTAGCTAACCAAAAGGAAAAAAAATGGAAGGAGTCTGAATGAATGTACAGGCCAAAGAAACACAAGGGCCACAGAGGGCATGAAAATGAAAGACTTCCTAGGCCTCAATACCTAATGCCATGGATGTTGGAAAAGAACAAGAGTTGAACAAGAAAAGGTCGGATAGAATAGATGAAAGTGAGGAGCCTGACACAAGTAAATGGAAGCAGTGCCAGGACTCAGCTAAGGACCCCGTGGTCGCCAATCCATGCTCCCAAGTTAAGAGCCCGTCAGGCTTTGTAGGACAGGAAGGGGATAACGTGGGTGTTCTTCTACCACCCCCTACCCACAGGAGGCTCCTGCTATGGCAGTCAAGAATGATGTGACCTATCACGAGTCCATTACAAATACTGTTGGGCGATGGGTTTATGACCCCAACTGGCATCCGTTACATAATGTATGAACTAATTTCGTTGTATGAAACCAGGAAAATTCAATTAACGTCATAGTGTGGACCATGATATTTCCTTCATCAATAATGAGATATACACTGGGGAAATTGCAACACCATGAATGAAAGGGTCATTTGTGTTGCCCATATGTGGACAGTGTTGTCCATCTTATGGCGAACAGGACAACACACACTGTAATTTCCATGGAAGCTCTCTAGGTCCTATTGAACATGTCTGGTATATGGTGGGTAGACAAAGTCAGGATGTGATGCCTGGAACAAGAGTGGCTATCCCACCCAAATGCGTAAAGAGGCACTCTCACCCGTCTAACGTGCAAGTTATTTGGGGGTGTTCTAAGCACACCCCCTTCATGATGTTGAAATTTGTATTTCCCCCAGTGTAATGACTGCCCATTCTGCTAAAATAAACAGATTAAATATTATCTCAGTACTAGAGGGAATAGAAAGATGCCTTGCCAAAGGAAAATAAAATATCTGAAGCACTCCGTGGCGGCTCGTGAAGTTTTGTGTATGAGGGGCACATTATGGTTTAAATACAGACATGGATATAATATACTGTAAATCTAAAATACTTGCACATATTTACACATACAAGTATAAAGAATAAAAGACAATATGCCAAAACACCTAAATTTACCACATCATTAATTCCTGTCAGATGTAGCATGGCCTCTCTCAGTTGTCAGGAATATCATTGGTATGGTTGTTGTATTATTTTCAAAAATAGCCAATGAACTGTGTAGCTTCCCTTACTCCAGGGTCCAAGACGTATATTTTCTTTGACTTGGTCCACCCTGTCTTCCAATTGAAATTTCCCCTCGCAGAGGTGGACTTCCATGATTTTCATCCTTAAACCAGCCAGCTGTACCATGCTCGTTGCACTGTAGGCTGCTACCCTTCTCGGTTACTGTTTGCTGGTGACAAAGGCAACCCCCTGTGGGTGGGGGCAGTAGAATAACACCCACGGTATCCGCTGCCAGTCGTAAGAGGTGATTAACAGGGACCCCAGGGGCTCTGAACTTGGGAGCATGGGTTGGTGACCAGAGGGCCCTTAGCTGAGTCCTGGCATTATTTCCACTTACTTGTGCCAGGCTCATCACTTTCATCTATCTAACCAACTTTCCTTAGTCAACTCTTGTTCTTTTCCGACCGCATCAGTATTAGGTTTGCAAATCCTAGGAAGTCTTTCATTTTCATGCCTTTCATCGCCCTTATCTTTCTTTGGCTGATACCTTCATTTTTTCTCTCTGATTAGTGTTGTATAGAGAATGGTTCCCTAGTTGTACTTTCTTTCAAAACAATAATCACCACCACTACAAGCCTCCACCCCAAGAAACATAGCCAGCAGCAATCTTTGGAGACCATATACTGTAACCGTCTGCTCTACAGTCACATGGGGGGAACCAACCAACCAACCAACCAACCAACCAACCAACCAACCAACCAACCAACCAACCAACCAACCAACCAACCAACCAACCAACCAACCAACCAACCAACCAACCAACCAACCAACCAACCAACCAACCAACCAACCAACCAACCAACCAACCAACCAACCAACCAACCAACCAACCAACCAACCAACCAACCAACCAACCAACCAACCAACCAACCAACCAACCAACCAACCAACCAACCAACCAACCAACCAACCAACCAACCAACCAACCAACCAACCAACCAACCAACCAACCAACCAACCAACCAACCAACCAACCAACCAACCAACCAACCAACCAACCAACCAACCAACCAACCAACCAACCAACCAACCAACCAACCAACCAACCAACCAACCAACCAACCAACCAACCAACCAACCAACCAACCAACCAACCAACCAACCAACCAACCAACCAACCAACCAACCAACCAACCAACCAACCAACCAACCAACCAACCAACCAACCAACCAACCAACCAACCAACCAACCAACCAACCAACCAACCAACCAACCAACCAACCAACCAACCAACCAACCAACCAACCAACCAACCAACCAACCAACCAACCAACCAACCAACCAACCAACCAACCAACCAACCAACCAACCAACCAACCAACCAACCAACCAACCAACCAACCAACCAACCAACCAACCAACCAACCAACCAACCAACCAACCAACCAACCAACCAACCAACCAACCAACCAACCAACCAACCAACCAACCAACCAACCAACCAACCAACCAACCAACCAACCAACCAACCAACCAACCAACCAACCAACCAACCAACCAACCAACCAACCAACCAACCAACCAACCAACCAACCAACCAACCAACCAACCAACCAACCAACCAACCAACCAACCAACCAACCAACCAACCAACCAACCAACCAACCAACCAACCAACCAACCAACCAACCAACCAACCAACCAACCAACCAACCAACCAACCAACCAACCAACCAACCAACCAACCAACCAACCAACCAACCAACCAACCAACCAACCAACCAACCAACCAACCAACCAACCAACCAACCAACCAACCAACCAACCAACCAACCAACCAACCAACCAACCAACCAACCAACCAACCAACCAACCAACCAACCAACCAACCAACCAACCAACCAACCAACCAACCAACCAACCAACCAACCAACCAACCAACCAACCAACCAACCAACCAACCAACCAACCAACCAACCAACCAACCAACCAACCAACCAACCAACCAACCAACCAACCAACCAACCAACCAACCAACCAACCAACCAACCAACCAACCAACCAACCAACCAACCAACCAACCAACCAACCAACCAACCAACCAACCAACCAACCAACCAACCAACCAACCAACCAACCAACCAACCAACCAACCAACCAACCAACCAACCAACCAACCAACCAACCAACCAACCAACCAACCAACCAACCAACCAACCAACCAACCAACCAACCAACCAACCAACCAACCAACCAACCAACCAACCAACCAACCAACCAACCAACCAACCAACCAACCAACCAACCAACCAACCAACCAACCAACCAACCAACCAACCAACCAACCAACCAACCAACCAACCAACCAACCAACCAACCAACCAACCAACCAACCAACCAACCAACCAACCAACCAACCAACCAACCAACCAACCAACCAACCAACCAACCAACCAACCAACCAACCAACCAACCAACCAACCAACCAACCAACCAACCAACCAACCAACCAACCAACCAACCAACCAACCAACCAACCAACCAACCAACCAACCAACCAACCAACCAACCAACCAACCAACCAACCAACCAACCAACCAACCAACCAACCAACCAACCAACCAACCAACCAACCAACCAACCAACCAACCAACCAACCAACCAACCAACCAACCAACCAACCAACCAACCAACCAACCAACCAACCAACCAACCAACCAACCAACCAACCAACCAACCAACCAACCAACCAACCAACCAACCAACCAACCAACCAACCAACCAACCAACCAACCAACCAACCAACCAACCAACCAACCAACCAACCAACCAACCAACCAACCAACCAACCAACCAACCAACCAACCAACCAACCAACCAACCAACCAACCAACCAACCAACCAACCAACCAACCAACCAACCAACCAACCAACCAACCAACCAACCAACCAACCAACCAACCAACCAACCAACCAACCAACCAACCAACCAACCAACCAACCAACCAACCAACCAACCAACCAACCAACCAACCAACCAACCAACCAACCAACCAACCAACCAACCAACCAACCAACCAACCAACCAACCAACCAACCAACCAACCAACCAACCAACCAACCAACCAACCAACCAACCAACCAACCAACCAACCAACCAACCAACCAACCAACCAACCAACCAACCAACCAACCAACCAACCAACCAACCAACCAACCAACCAACCAACCAACCAACCAACCAACCAACCAACCAACCAACCAACCAACCAACCAACCAACCAACCAACCAACCAACCAACCAACCAACCAACCAACCAACCAACCAACCAACCAACCAACCAACCAACCAACCAACCAACCAACCAACCAACCAACCAACCAACCAACCAACCAACCAACCAACCAACCAACCAACCAACCAACCAACCAACCAACCAACCAACCAACCAACCAACCAACCAACCAACCAACCAACCAACCAACCAACCAACCAACCAACCAACCAACCAACCAACCAACCAACCAACCAACCAACCAACCAACCAACCAACCAACCAACCAACCAACCAACCAACCAACCAACCAACCAACCAACCAACCAACCAACCAACCAACCAACCAACCAACCAACCAACCAACCAACCAACCAACCAACCAACCAACCAACCAACCAACCAACCAACCAACCAACCAACCAACCAACCAACCAACCAACCAACCAACCAACCAACCAACCAACCAACCAACCAACCAACCAACCAACCAACCAACCAACCAACCAACCAACCAACCAACCAACCAACCAACCAACCAACCAACCAACCAACCAACCAACCAACCAACCAACCAACCAACCAACCAACCAACCAACCAACCAACCAACCAACCAACCAACCAACCAACCAACCAACCAACCAACCAACCAACCAACCAACCAACCAACCAACCAACCAACCAACCAACCAACCAACCAACCAACCAACCAACCAACCAACCAACCAACCAACCAACCAACCAACCAACCAACCAACCAACCAACCAACCAACCAACCAACCAACCAACCAACCAACCAACCAACCAACCAACCAACCAACCAACCAACCAACCAACCAACCAACCAACCAACCAACCAACCAACCAACCAACCAACCAACCAACCAACCAACCAACCAACCAACCAACCAACCAACCAACCAACCAACCAACCAACCAACCAACCAACCAACCAACCAACCAACCAACCAAAAATATATTGATGGGGATGAGGTATATTTGTTCTACATCGCACCAACACAGACAGGTCTTATAGCGACGATAGGATAGGATAGGATAGGATAGGATAGGATAGGATAGGATAGGATAGGATAGGATAGGATAGGATAGGTTTAGGAACAAAGTGACTGTGGCCATAATTAAGGTGCAGCCCTGGTATTTGCAGGGTATGAAAATGGGAAACCATAGAATACTGTCTATAGCTAGGTGGGATTCAAACACACAATCTCCCAAATGTGTAGCTGGGGTGGGGGGGTTCTTTTTACAAAAGAAACTAAGAAGAAATGACGAGGAACAAGTGAAAGTTCACTCAAGGTGGTTGGTTGTTTCGAGCATTCACAGAAACATAACTGCAAAACCCACAGATCTCTTGATTCTGTTTTCAAAGAAGGCATGAAAGTTGTATTTCAGATTGTAATCTGAACAAACCATTCACTGTGAAATTGTGGACCTTGATCACATTGTTCTTGTAGTGTACTGCAATCTGAATATCAACATAATTCATTTGTATCAGTATCACTATAATGACACTCAAGCATGTGCACACCACATACGCACAAGCAGCTTCATTATGTCCTAACATCATTTTGTAACTATAATCCCCCAATCGGTCGATGCTGACTATGCTACTAATTTTGGGAGTGGGGATGAGGTATATTTGTTCTACATCGCACCAACACAGACAGGTCTTATAGCGACGATAGGATAGGATAAGGCTAGGATTAGGAACAAAGTGACTGTGGCAGCCCTGGTATTTTTCAGGGTATGAAAATGGGAAAGCATAGAAAACTGTCTATAGGTAGGTGGGATTCAAACCCACAATCTCCCAAATGCAAGCTGCAAGCTACAGGACTCAAATCACATAACTAACTTGCTCAATTGCAAATAACAATATATATATATATAGAGTACATGCATGTTCATCACACTAGCAGTGATCCACTCATTCCATACTAAGGCTTGATCATTCTAACAGGGCAATGGATGTTTCAAAAATGAACCTTACTGCACTAAGTCTGTTAAGTCATCAGCCTGGAAGCTGGTGGATGAATCCTCAAATAGTAAAACCAACAGTTATGTGGTTACAAGAAATCTGAAAAAAAAAAAAAAAAAAACAATGATCCCATAATGAGATGTACAAGTCATTAGCCTGCTCAAAACCATCCAACTGCCACAGCCAAAAATGACACTGAAAATTCTGTGGAAACTATAGGCTACGGTATTTTGCTCTAGCCTGTGCAAGAGACATGTAAATCCATCAAGAAATACTGAGCAACAGGTGGGACTTTTGACTGTTATTGTCATTATTTCCCGTAAGTACATTTCCGCTACGACTGTATCTTACACTACTGGTACCGTATTTTGAGTAATTTTCTTCGAAATCAACATCATCAGCTGATCCGTCAGATTTAATGCATAGGTAGATGTTAACAATTCTCCAGAAGTCCATCGTGCTCGCAGTAACAGATGAACATTTATCTGATATATTGCCGGATTAATTTTTGCAGGGAAGCACTCCAGTTTATGCAGTTGGTTAATGCCCTTTTCATTTTCAAATATTTGTAACTCACAATGGCAAATAATCATCCAATCACAGAACTTTGAAACCTCGTAGGCTATTGTGTACTCTAGCAACCAGTAGGAGTAGGCTATGTTTCTCTTTTTTCGTAAAATAGACCTATTCGCGAGTACGATGGTTTAGGTACCGGTACTAAGACATTACTGAACGTAATATTTCAATAATGTCTTGCCCCTAACGAACAATACAACATAAACGACACCCCTGTTTTATTTTGTTATTCGCTGTCGAAAATGAATAAATCAAATTATTTTTACTATATTTTACAGCGAAAATATGTTTTATATTTCCAAAGTTATCCTGAACACAGTGAGAAAAATAAATCCATACTAACCTGATCTGATTTTAAACTGTCAAGATCCAAATAATTGAATTCTTCTTTACAATGTAAACTAGCGATGTTGAAACAATCTTCTTGCGGAGTGGTCATTACTGCAATTGCAATGTTGCTCAAAATTAGTTTCAAAATAAATGAATACGGTAACTCATAAGTTTCTGAAATACGGTACAAAAAAAGTACCGCACGGTATTTTAATTTTGCAGTGACCAACGTATCTTTATTCAATTCGCAGGGTATAAACAAACCGCTCCATTATGACAGATAGCCCCGCACGAAATATTACCCCGTAACACGCTCGATCTGATGACAATGAAAAGCCTTCATTTGTTTCTCCACCGTTATGAAAAGCATACCGAAGGCCTAGTTGGAATTAAATCACACACTCTCGGCTGAGATTCCTTTTGTTTACAATCATTGTCTCTTCAATATTGTTTGATGCCATAGCCATCTTTTAAAAATATTTTGTACCGGTAACAAAATTACGACAGTGGTTATTGAAATGTTTAATGTTTTTTTAAATACTAAAACCTCCATTTACTGGTCAGTAATTGAATATCGATACGGTAACCGAAACCTCCAAGTTACAAACGGAAGTTTCTAAACGGAAAACCAAATCTGTTCGTAGAAAATATACAATAAAGAAATTCAAAAACATAAATCACGATTTACGAAATGATTATTTTATATTTAGAAACAATCATAATTCCCACGATAACCTACACCTTAATGTTTATGTTCTCATAATTACTTAAACAAACGTATGATGGCGATTTTTTTAAGGGAGAAAACAAGGTGATGTAAATCTCGTTCAGCAAGATATTAAGCTCCAGAAATAGGCCTACCTACATAATCATTTAGACGGCTGTGACCATTTTCGGTAATGCGATGCAATGTTACTTCACAGAGGAATCAGAAGCCTTCAGTCCTTGTGGGTAATTCGTAAGGCTTAAAGTAAGTCATTTTGTCGTATGCATGTCGAATGCACCATAAAACATAGTTCGGGATGGAGAGTGAAATGATGGTAGGGTTAGCTTCAAACAAGGATCATGTAGGCTTCAAAAGTACGGTACTTGGGGCAAATACAGTAGAGACAATATGCGACACTTCCGGATTTAGCCTTGTTAAAATGGGAGACCAAGGCCTGTCTAGGGAGGTCAAGTCACGAATGCTTCTTATGGAGCCGCCATATTGGGTCTTTAAGCGAGCGTAACAAAAGGAAAGTGTATTTGAATTTAGAGGATTTCGGTGCCGTTCATTGAAATAAAAACAAAATACCAACTATTTTTCATAAAGAATTTAATTGGGCATCTACTGTTATGTATATATAACTGTATAACAAATAAATGATATTAATACATTCACAGCTATTTAAATAGGAAAATTAGCAGAGTCTGATTTTTTTTAGAGACAAGAATCAACAACAAAGCTCATGTCCTACTCTTTTACTTCCTTACAACTTTGTCTTATTGTGTTTCTTATTAATATAAAACGCGGACGACATGGTGCTTGTATCCACTGAGTTAGCAAATCTCCAGGAGGCTTTCAACAAACTTACAGTATGGGCAACCGAGAACGAACTTCAATTAAATCAAAATAAAACTGTGTCAATGACTTTCAGGAAAGGAGGCAAACCGGCAGCTAACGATGTTATAATTTATAAAAGAGACGCACTATCGATCGTAACACATTACAAATATTTGGGAATCACATTACAGACTCACGGAAATGTATACAGTATCCATGTTCGGGAGAGAGTTATCGCCGCTTTATCAACTATGAACAGTATACCGAACTTACGGAAGTTATCATTAAATACCGCGTTAAAAATTTTCAAGTTAAAAATCACTCCAATAGTGACATATGGTTTGACTTTAATTTGGGACCAATTAAGAAAGAAGAATCTGAAGGAAATCGAAAAATTAAAAGCAAGATTCCTGAAGAAGGCCGTGTGCATTTCAAAGTATACACCCTCACGTCTGGCATATGTTCTCCCCAGAGAATCCTTCTACATTGAGGATTTAAGGTACGACCTATGCCTGCCATCAACAGAAGCATACCAGAGTCTACTCCGTGAACTGCAAGGAAAAAGAGAAGAAATATTTCCTGAATTTTACGCTACAGATGCTATGATCAACAGAGAATGGATAAAAGCCAATTACGCACTGAGACACTTCATGACGCGTTTTGCTGTTCATGATTTTCACCACGGTATCTGCGCGAGAGACATCTACCACCAACCGGATGAACTATGCGTGTGCAAACTTTGTGATAACTCATGTGACAGATATCACGTAATGACATGTAAGCGCAGAGAAATATCTCTGACAAAATTATGTGAAAATGCTTAAGAGTATGTCCTCTAATTATGGACATTGTGCGAAATTAAATTAAATTATTAATATCATCTGTCAAATAAAATACGTAATCTTATTGACAGAAACATAGAAATATGTAGGCCTACAGTACCTGTGTCATATTATGATTACCGGTACATGAAATACTGAACTTGAACTACTGTACTTAAAGTACGTACTAAAAGACAGTTGTAATAAATTACCTTCAGCGTTTTCTTTATTAAGAAAGTAATTACCCATACTGCGTTTCTGATAGGTTACCCAAGTATATTGACAAACACTGAATGCTTCTTGAGCTGAGTGCATTGAATTAGATATGGTAACTGTCGTTATCCATTCATGTGGTATTTCTTTGGGTTTGCAAATATGCAACAAGAGTGATGTTCTTAGCTACTCTTAACTAGTTTATTGATAACTCATGCAGCTATATAACACCAAGTAGTGGTGGTGATTATTGCTTTTAAGTGGAAGTACAACTGGACAACCACCCTCTACAAACACTAATCAGAAGAACACAAATGGAAGGGGTCCAACACTTCGAAAAATAAAGGTATCGGCAAAAGAAAGATGAAGGCCACAAAGTGTATGGAAATGAAAATCTTCCTAGGCCTCGAATGCGCTAATGCCGTCGCGGTCGGAAAAGAACAAGTGTTGACCAGGGGAGGTCGGATGGGCTAGAATAGGTGAGAGCCTAACACAAGTGAAACCAATGTAAAGACTCAGCTAACGGCCTCGCAGTCACAATCCAAATTGATTTCCCCTGTGGAAGGGGGCAATAGAACAACACCCACGGTATTCCCTGCCTCTCATAAGAGGTGACTGAAAGGGGCGTCAGGAGCTCCTAACTACTGACGACCTTCGATGTTAGGCCCCTTAAAACACCAAGGGGAGCGTGGGTTGGCAACCACGGAGCTCTTAACTGAGTCCTAATATTCATGCATATAATAATAATAATAATAATAATAATAATAATAATAATAATAATAATAATAATACCGGGCGAGTTGGCCGTGCGCGTAGAGGCGCGCGGCTGTGAGCTTGCATCCGGGAGATAGTAGGTTCGAATCCCACTATCGGCAGCCCTGAAAATGGTTTTCCGTGGTTTCCCATTTTCACACCAGGCAAATGCTGGGGCTGTACCTTAATTAAGGCCACGGCCGCTTCCTTCCAACTCCTAGGCCTTTCCTATCCCATCGTCGCCATAAGACCTATCTGTGTCGGTGCGACGTAAAGCCCATAGCAAAAAATAATAATAATAATAATAATAATAATAATAATAATAATAATAATAATAATAATAATAATATGCATGATGGCACAACATTTCAAGAAACATACCCCAGGGGGTAAATCTTCAGATAAATCCCTCGTCGTGAACGCCACGGCGCACGAGGTCTCGTTCGGATTCTGGGGGAGACTCGACATCATGCAAGAAACGAGTCGGAGCCTCTCGGTGTACCCCGAACAGTCAAAAACTCAGGCCAAAATCCAAAACCTTTCTAGCAACTTTCAACATAAATTCACTTACACAAACTGGCAAGCTGAAAACCCTCACCAAAGCTCTTCACGAAAATCAGATATCCATAATGGCCCTACAGGAAACAGGGTACCCAGATGAAGAAATTGTTTAATCCTAAGGCTACCGATTTTTCAAGAGCAAAGCGCAAAGAGGAATCCTCAATGGAGCTGTGATGCATGGAACCGCGTTTGCTGTTAGAACCAAGATCCTTAAATCGGTTGCAATTTTCGAACCTGTGAATGACAGATTGTCTATACTCACAATTAAATGCGCGAACAAAACCTACGCCCTAGTTAACGCACATGCTCCTACAAATGATAAGAACAAGTCTGATCCAGACGAAGTTGATAATTTCTGGGACCTACTGGATGAAAAATTAAACAAAATCCCCAAACACCATGTCAAGCTTCTTTTGGGTGACTTCAATGCCCAACTAGGTCGTGAACAGAAGTACAAGAAAGTTATAGGAAATTACCCTGCTCACAAAAGAACCAATCCCAACGGCAAAAGACTGGTGTCCATTTGCGAAAATCACAACCTGCAGGTCATGTCGACCCACTTTCGCCATCTACCCAGAAAGCAAATGACTTGGCGTTCTCCCGTCCAAGCTCTCGGAGAGTTCCAAATTGATCACGTTGCAATCTCCAGGAGAAACAGCCCTGAGATTATGAATGTGAAGGTAAAGAAAGGCATCAATGTGGCCTCAGATCATTATATGTCTCTTATCAAATTCAAACCAATTCCCGCAAACACAAGGAAGACAACCAAACAGATCACACGCTTCGACAATGATAAACTTCGGCAAAGTGTCGAGGAGTTCTAGGAGAAGGCTAGACCAAATGACTGTGACTTTAACAACGCCAAAAGTCTCCTTGTTGAGACCGCCAAAGACGTTGCAGAAATCAAGAGAAGCAAAAAGCACGCCTGGTGGAATGGTACCTGCGAATCAGTCCTCCAAGAAAGACTCAATGCGTGGAAACAGTACTACTCTACGAAATCAGAAAATGATTGGGAAACCTACAAAACCCAACGTGCTCAAGCAGCTAGGGTGTTCAGAACTGAGAAACGTAAATACGAAAATTCTCTCATTGAAAAGATAGAACAAAACTTTAGAAATAATGAAAGCAGAGAGTACTACAGAGTCTTCAAACGCAAACTCACTGGTTATAAACCACCATCTCTATGCTTTGAGCGAAAGGACGGCACACTGGCGACGTCAAATGAAGAAAATTGCAGCATTCTGGCAGATTACTTCAAAAATTTACTTAATTACATACATACATTTATTGAACATGTATGTATGTACTAAATTTACTTAATTGCTCTAAACCGCAAAGCGCCATTGAGACCAAGGAACCCTTACTCAGGTACCCAGATTCCAGACCACCCGACAGAGATGAAATCAAGCGCCACATTGCCCGTCTCAAAAGTAACAAAGCGCCGGGGGAAGACTCAGTAGTAGCGGAACTATGGAAATATGCCCCAGAGGAATCACTTGATATCTTGAAAAAGCAAATAGAAGAAATTTGGAACAAGGAGACCCTACCCGAAGATTGGAAAATAGCTTTGATCCATCCATTACACAAAAAGACAGCATGAAGAACATCAACAACTACAGAGGAATATCTTTGCTACCCGTGACTTACAAAATTCTCTCACTTGCCATCATGGAGCGTTTGGAAGCACAAGTCGAACATCAAATAGCTGAATACCAAGGAGGGTTCAGAAAAGGTCGCTCAACAGCTGAAAAGATCCAAAATCTCAAAACGATCATCAGATATTGTACACTAAGGTCCAAGCAGTATGTGTCTGTCTTTGTGGACTTTAAGAAAGCGTACGACTCCATTGACCGGGAAGTCCTGCTAAACATCTTAAATGAATTTGGAGTTGATTTGAAACTGCTGGCATTAATTAGAGCCACCCTGACCGATAAAATATCCAAGGTGAAGTTCCACGGATGTCTCTCGCACTCCTTTGACATCAAAACAGGAGTCCGACAAGGTGATGGGCTATCCCCGATACTCTTCAACTGTGTTCTTGAAAAGATCATCAGAACCTGGTGGGTGAGATTACAAGAAACCAACTATAGTCCATTGAGAATAGGAAAAAAATCCAAGGGAATCGCAACAGACTGCTTAGCATTTGCCGATGATATTGTTGTTCTCTCAAATGACATAGAAACCGCTAGAGCTCAAGTTGAAATTTTAAAGGAAATTTCGAACAAACTGGTTTGCAGATATCGTTTGAGAAAACAGAAGTAATGACTAACATTAAAGAGGCTCCACCAAAACTCCATACAAAATACAGGGACATCACCCGAGTAGACAAATTCAAATACCTGGGTGAGATCATCATGAAAAATGGATTGGACAAAGAAGCACTTCAGAAGCGAGTACGCAAACTGGAAATAACCTACCAAACATCCCGCACAATCTGCATCAAAAATGCCTTTCCCAAAACACCAAGATACGTTACTATGAAACAGTTCTGAAGCCAGTAGTTCTATATGCAGCCGAAACCCTGTCTCTAAATGCCAACAAAGGACTCCTTGAAGAACTGGAGAAAAGAGAACGCAAAATTGTGAGAGGAATCTTGGGATCAAAGTACAGAAATGGAATCCATCAAAAGAGATCCAGCAAGGAAGTCAATAGCAAAATAGAGAAAATTACCGACACAATCAGAAAAAGACGGGCACGATTTTACGGTCATCTGAAAAGAATGGACGGAAGAAAGTTAACTAAAGAAATCTGTCACTTTTTTTATTCAAACCCCAAAACCACAATTCCCTTGTTTAGAAATACCAAAGAAGACCTGCAAATGCTACATATCTCAGCTGAAGACGCCCTTAACAGAGATCTCTTCCGCAAGAAAATATTTACGGACGGGCTAAACCGAGACGAGGAACCGAAGAGAAGACACGGTGCCCCTTGGACAGAGGAACGTAAGCAGGCCCACTCACAAAGAATGAGGGAAATTTGGGCTCTAAAGAAGGCCAAGTTCAGTGTCAAATGCAACAAGACTTAACATGGTCCTTGATGACCCCAGCGAATTATATAATAATCATAATAATAATAATAATAATAATAATAATAATAATAATAATAATAATAATAATAATAATAATAATTGTACCGGGAGGTACACCTCTGCTCCTCTCATTCAAAATCAGCGCCTTAATAAACTCCTCTATCGACCAAAAAGTGAAACTGATAACACAACAAGTTGAAACTTTAAACGGAAGATGTCACTACTGAAATATTAAGTAATTTTGTTATTGTGAAGTTTCCTAAACTGATTGAATTCTCCTTGTTTTGTTTTGCTATACATCAAGAAGTTTGCTTATATTTTCCACAGATGACATAACCAAAAACTATGATCATGCACCCTGGTGCAAAGTAAAGGAAGTTGTTATTGAAATAAATTTTGTGTTTATAGGTTTTTTCAACTTTCATTTTTTTTTGTTTTTGTAACTCTAGGTTTGCAACACTTCTGTCTCATTCCGCGAGTTTTGAATTTGGCCAATGAATCATTTCTGTAATTAATTTTCAACCTATCACAGGCTTCTTGTTCGATTTTGAGTGTAACTTTTGTGTTTAAGCAATAAAATTGAGAGGGTGTGTACGGATTAGCCCAGAATTCTCTCGAACCTTCCCTGTGGGTATATAAACTGCGGCTTTTCATGTTTCCTCGTCAATTGATCGCCGTCTTTATAAGTGTGTGTGTTAAGGCAAGAGGCCACATAAGGTAATGGCCACATACAATATATCTTTCTTGCTGTCTCCGCAACTTTATCTGAGGGGAAGGTCCAAATCTTAACTATGTGACATACTTTTCTAAAATGTAAATTATCTTTGGGCTAATGTAAAACTTCATGAAGTCTTTAACTGTAAATCGGGTATAGAGAGTGAGTTACCCTCATGAGCTCCCCTTCATCTTGGTTTGAGGTGACTGCGATTTCGCAACCTTTCTTTCCTGTAATGTATTTCATTTATTTCCAGGCGTGCCACCTCAGTAGTTTGGTACTAGCCCCAGTTTCATCGGCTGAGAGCCCTGTAGGTTTTAATTTTTCATTATCTGGGAGTGCAGTGTACGCCTCCATTCATTTTGTGTTCGGGCCGTTTATTTAATCTGTTCTTTGTAGGTTGGGTAATAGATACTCCTGTGTAAAATTATTTCCATTTGTAAATCATGCATTGTGAGGCCTGAGAATGTAAGATTTTCATGTGAAGTTTGCATTGAGTGGGCCGTACGGAACTGAGAGCCTGTTAGCTCTTTTTCAAAGTATTGTAATAGTAACGAGTGCCTCTGGAAGGCTAGATATTGTATTTACGGAGCAAGTGCTCTCGAATTAGGGGATATCTGCCCTTGTCTAAATTGTTCCTTATTTTGAATTAAAGATTTGTAAACTGGATCCGGTATCTCTGAAATTGTAAAACTAGGGGCTTGAAGCCCAAAATTGTTTAAGTTCTGAATCTTGGATTTTTCAAAATCTTGTTTCAAGATTGGCATTGTACCTGATGTATCATTGCTATGTTCATTCAGTGAAAAAAATTGTTAAGTCTGAAATTCTAAAAGAAATATAACGTTTGTTAATATTTTAATTCAATTCTTGATATTGCAGTTAGACACATTCAAGACCGCACCTTCTTTCACCATCTCTGCGTTCCACACATACCCCGGAATAATAATAATAATAATAATAATAATAATAATAATAATAATAATAATAATAATAATAATAATAATAGTTAAGAAAATTAAAGCCATTGGTAGACACGATTCCTTAAGAAATAGAAATTCAGTCACTATTAAGTTGAGTTAACCTAGGTTAAGCTATTTTAGGAATTACATTAGGATATTATGTTAGGCTACGGTACGTTAAATTACAATAGTTGGTTAGTGCGAGTATTGTGATCTTTAAGTATTTGTTCAGCCATATAATGTACTCCATAGAGCATTTAAGAAGAATGAAATATAGCAGTAAATAAAAACTACAGTACCGTATAAGACTGCTATTAACAATTATTGTTGTGATGATAGCAAGCTGGTCACAAAGTGTTGCTTTAAAGAGATAGGCCAGCGAAATTAAGCAATTACGGTTAAGATTCCTGACCTTGCCGGTTATCAAACCCGGGACCCCTATGACCAAAAGGCCAGTACGCTAATCATTTAGCCATGGAGCCGGACACACGAAAAGGAAATTTTCATAAACAACAATACTACTATTACACACTTCCTGTTACTTGTCTTGCTTGTTTTGAAAGAAAATTCCCTCCTTTGTGAGATTTCCTATCATATGTCAAAGACTTGGGTGGATTAGGGACGTTGAAAATTGTTGGGATGGTATTCCACTTGATTAGTTTCCGTCCATCTGCCCTCTTTAGTTCAAATTGCGATTCTTCAAAATTATGCTAGAAGAAAATACATAATAAGACCTATAAATATAAAACATCGTTCATATAAACATACAATTATTCAGGAATAATACGAATGTATAACTTCACTAACCGCGCGCATGACAGAATTATCTGTTGATTACCATTTGTCACGCCTACAGTTTTGTACCCATTGAGCTCTTCTTTGCTTATCCCTCGGGAAGGGAAACTCTCTAATTCCGTCAGTTGTCTTATTTTGACAATTTGGTGTGGCACAGTATCCCATTTTCCTTCAAAATACAAGTAATAACTCACATCATTACATCGGGCACGCCCACATAATAACGATATTTAAGATCCAATATGGCCGCCAACGTAAAGGAATGTGGTAGCGTGACCAGACCTCCCTAGACAGACCTTGCGGGAGAAAAGTCGCAAGTGGCGCTCCTAGTGGCTTGACCTAAAAATTCGCGCTCAATTCAAATATCAATGGAAATGTATATAAGGAAATGGATAAATAAATTACGTCTAGAAAGAAAGTGTTACTAAGATATCAACTTCAAACTTGCTAAAGCAATTGTGGATAAATGAATGAAGAATTATTTAACAGGTTATTATTTAAAGACTGAAATTAGATGTGAAGATGTGAAATGGACTGCTGTGAAGGGGCTTTCATTTAATCTTTCATTTATGCATTACATTTTTAACTTTAGAATTCCTGCCTGAACGTTGACGGCTAGATTTTTCTTTTTTTCTCATTTAAAATCATTGTATCATGATATTAAAACACTTTTCAACAAAAATATCGCCACATTCCTTACACACATGTTTCAATGAATTTACATTTAAGAGCTGGACAATTTTCTTTTAAACTTGCCATAATGCTATTACATTAGGGTAAAGGAAATTTGCATCATCATATTGTTTCAAGAAAATATGTACATTTCTTAAATCACCCATATTTTCTTCAGAGTGCTTGACAACGCATTACGGCCTTCCAAATGGGGTAACTTGGAACACAATCAGCCACACTCATATGCATATGTATTTTCCTGAATTAAATCAAACCCACAGGTCACACCTACAACACATCGGTATTGAAGGTTAACTGCTGCACTATACAATAAAATATGCGTATTATATTTTAAGCCAGTTAAAATATGGGTCGAGCAGGTCAGAAAATTATGAAGTACTATAAAAATCTCTTTGTCACTGGAAGAATATATATATGCAAATGCAAACACAATATTACTTACATTTTCTTGTCACGAGGGAAGCAGAAGAAAGACCGCGCATTCTTCTCTACTTCATAGTTACTGCAGCCAAACACAGCACGTTCCCCTCATGTTGAGAGGAGATATCAAGGAATGACACACGCTACTATTTAATTATGTCAACTCACTGAAAACGCATGAATAACACCAAAAATTTCACACACAAATACACGTGCTCTTATGACAGAATCAGTAATTCTCAGGTCAATCCGCTAGAGAGAGAGCTCTAATAGCTGTCGCTCGATATCTCGCTGAGTGTCGCGTATTGTCTCTACAGTATTTGCTTGGGATGTTCTTCAAAATGTGCCTAGGCCTATATTAACCCTTTACTGCATACTTTACTGCAACAAACAAATTTTCACCTGTATAAATGGATACAGGTAGTTTTCCGGCACACCTTTAAAGGCCTTGGCACACAGAATGCGGGCTGCGACCACGGGCAGGACGTCGTGAAACCCAAAGCGGTCTACGATCCGGAGATGTCACACACATTGCGGCATGCTAGAGCGTGCGGACAGCTAGGAAGGCCACTTGCGTTTTGTCAGCACAAGAGAAATATATTCAAATATGTGGTGTTCTTCTGATGAAGAGGAACTATTAGCATTATTTGTCCTTATGACAAAGAATAAGAAGCGGAAATGGATTCACGAAATAAATTTGCAACGAGAACAATTAGGCGAATATCACAGATTATGTCGAGAATTAGAGAGTTTTGAAGATAGATTGTTACTTACTTTAGAATGTCTCGTGAGTGTTTCGAAATGTTATATAATCTACTGGAACCGACTATAAAGAAATTCACAACAAACTGGAGAAGCCCTATTCCTGCAAGAGAAAGGCTGGCAATTTGTTTAAGGTAAGTTATTTAAAATAATTAGAATATACCGTATGAACAAAATTTATTATAAATTGTTAATGATAAAAATTACAAATATTTTGTCACATGTCATAAAATGGAATGTTTAGATTGGAAAGCTAACAAAGCTTACGTGAAGTAAGAGGGTTTGCAGTTTATTGCTGAGCAAAAAAATTAGCTCCACCTTCGTATATGTCTCTTGTATTGAGATTTCCGATCATTGCTGATGTAGGAGGATCAGCTTCCTGCGATTGAAATTGTTCCGTACAAACAGGTTGTTCTGTAGCCGCAGAAGTGCTCTGACCATTGGAGAACCTACCAATAGTTGAACTGGTATCTCTGCTGCTGCTGCTGCTGCTGCTGCTGCTGCTGCTGCTGTAATCACGATAGAATCTTTCATCTGAGCCCAGTGAACTCCAAAAGGAAATACTTGAAGAACATGAATAATGTTCATCGATTTCTTCCAGTTCAACCTTACCAAATAGCTCAGCTCAGCTAACTGTATTTTCAGTTTAACCTGTCTCCTCAGCGAAAAACGTTTAAATGTTGCAGCGTAGCTCATGAAAAGATTATCTATTTCGTCAGCTTGACGTTTTGAGGCATTTTTCGTATCAAAATAATTTATGAGTTGTTTGACGTCATCACTCTGCTCTTTAGAATTTTTCTTCCTGCTTGGGGATTGGGCGTTTGTGTAGAGAGTGATTGCTGTTCTTCAGTCACAGGAACATTACTCCCTGAAGGGGCTGCACTATTCGTTTGGGAAACTTCCATAGCCCCGATTTCTGATGTTGGATTTTGGGATGGAACATGCGATTTTGTTGAAGGCCTTACTAATGAATCATCCAGGAACTGAAGGTGGCTGCTCCATGGCGATTTTTTATATTTAGTATATGCTGGAAAATTGCAATAGTCTAATTCATTTTTCGTCACATTTGTAAAGTTGTATTTCCAAAATAAATAAACTACCTCAGTCGCAAGTTTAGGGACCCTCAAACCCTTGTTGGAAAAACAATTCTGCCTGCAAAGCCTCTACCAGGGATGAACTTACCAGTCCCTCACGTATTAGTTGGAGATGAAGGGTTTGGATTACACACATTCTTAATGCGCCCCTTTCCCAAGACTGCTGCTCACAATGACCCACATGAAAAACAATTCAACCGACGACTCTCTAGGGCTCGACGAGTTGTGGAAAACGGTTTTGGTATATTAGTTCAAAAATGGCGTATCTTTCACAGACCTATAGAAACTGACGTCAACAAAGCGGTGCTCACTGTCCAAGCCTGTTGTTGTCTACATAATTACATTAATATAAATAAGACTTGGGACATAACCGCTGAAGTACCAAATCAAGAGGAAAACGGACAACCACATGCTTTACGTCCTCAAACACCAAACACTTTGTGAACTATTTCATCAATAATTGAAAGACACTTGAACTATTGTAAGCAATAATGTGTGTGTGACAGAGATGATACAATATTACGAAACTCTGTTTGGCGTCCAGCCCGCTGCGGGCTGAGTTCGCAGAACGTGGTCGCAGCCCGCATTCTGCGTGCCAAGGCCTTCACTGTACAGTTATTTAAAGACACATACCAGTGATGCCTTGTTTTTTTACATAACATAACATAACATAACATAATATAAGACAAAACAGCCAAAACAACCAAAGGCACTCCTTCCACCCCGTCAGCATCAACGCGTACCAACCACCGTTTATTTTACGTGGGCCCTCCCCATCACATTACCACAGGCTTCAGGAGTACCACTGGCTCAACCTCAAAGACATTACCGACCTACGGTCGTGCAAGTATACTTGCGCCCTGCAATATGTACCCATGGCCAGTAGGCAGTAATGTTCGGTCTTTGAATGTTAAAAGCTTAGCGTGGAATCGTGAAAAATCGTATATATACCCCGTTATGGCAATCCACATCACATACGAGTGTTAAGCTATTAGCCCCAGTTACGAATTGCTGGTAAATCTAAAACACTGAACGTAAGTTGAACATTGAAGCTTGAAATTTTCTTCACCAAACGAAAACGAAAAATAATTCATGCAGTAAAGGGTTAACATAAAGATATAAGGTCCCTACGACCGCTCAGCCTCAAAATTTTCGCCCTTCGCTTGTATCTTTCTCTGTCTACTTTATTAACTTCCAGGCTTCTCTGTGTTCCACGTAGTCCCAGTAAATTATACTCCTACATTATGCTTGCTGCCTTCTTTGCTAGATTCAATTTCCTAGTAAGGTCCTTCAATTTCTCCTTACTTCCACAGCCATTCCTAACTTTATTTCTTTCCAACCTGCACCTCCTTCTTGGTCTCTTTATTTATCTATTATAATAAGGTGGGACTTTGCCATTCCTTACCACCTTTAAAGTTACAACATGTTTTCCCATTCCTCAACAATTGCTTTAAGCTAGTGGTGGGTCGCGTGTTGCAAAGCTCCCGATGCATTCTGAGCAAGCGATACAGTACGTGCCTCATGAAGCTATCTCGATGCCGTATAGTGACGTCAGGCGCATGAGCTCTTTGTCTCGAGGCAGTGCTGGGAAACGTATCGAGAGCTCTCGATGCATTTCGAGCAAGTGATGCAGTCCATGACTCGTACCGGTAATCCTATCTCGAAGTTTGAATCGGGACATCATGCGCATGTTATTCCTCGCTATACTACGCCTGCTGATCAACTAACGACGTCTCCGAAAATCTTAATAAGTAGTTAGTGGGACGTAAAGCAAATAACATCATTATAACAATTAATGACGATACGCCCAGTTCTTTTTAATCTACTCGCAGTCAAATTAATACCTGTACTTCCTGTATTTTACTTCCGCACTGTCCGTTTCCACGGCGAAATGGTTAGCGTGCTGGCGCTTGGTCCAAGTACTTCCTGGTTCAATTCTCGGCTAGGTAAAACATTTTATTCTTCATTGATTAGTTCCTATGGTTCGGGAACTGGGTATGTTAGATAAATAGTAATGAAGAGTGTGACATATTTTAAACATTTTATTGAAACCATTTCTTTTACGACGCATCGAGTTGTGTAATAATTTTAACAGAACGGAAAATATACCGGTAATGGCATAAAGATACTGGTGTATGTGTGCATGTATCTGAAAAGGGACTCGTTCTCGCGTTAAGTCTCATTCTGGACTATCGATATTTTTATATAAGTATGGTAACAAATTGATCGTTTCCATGAAAAGGATCATTCAAGACCAGCCACAATATTATCCAACCTGAAGGCACATACACAGGATGAAGCCGAATTCCGTCGACAAACTTTCGGAAACTGTTGAGGGAAACCTTCTGTGTATATTGGTAGAAGGTACCCGTAGTCTCCGGTGGCTCGTTATAGAGTAGAACCGGTAATTAAATTATGATTTTTTCGGATTTATTACCACAAACAACCTTATTTCTGTGGAAATATCTTCACAACAGAGAAAAGGCCTGCAATATTCAAAACCAAAACGTACAACACAAAACCCAGAGTAACAAAGCCTGTAATATGTAATAACCAAAACGCACAACACAAAACACAGTAATGGGATAACCCTCTATAGAAACACGTACACTTTTATCACAGTGTGTTCAGTATTTTCTGTCAGTGTACTGTTTTAAAGGTAACAATTCCATGTCGTTGGCTTCCGGCACGTTAAAGAACTCCTGCGGGACATAATTCCCACACCCCGGCATCTGTCAAGAACTAGCATTTAGGACGGACGTAAAACAAATAACATTATTATGAGTACTATTTTTCAGTGCAATACAGATACAAAGCTAACTGATCTGATGACATGGCCACGAGGTAATCAGGTTTGTTTACATTATGATTGGTGTATATTGCATGTGCTCAAGTGGAAGAGATTTTATTATATATTGGTTATTTTGTATGTTCAGTAACGTTACAATTACTTCTATTAGCGATTTGGTTGTTTCTGCACGAACAGGCGTGTGTTTGGTAGCCGAAACTCCGATTGCAAAATAAAAAATTCTTTGAAGAGAAGATTCGAACCACCACAAAACGTAGCGGAGAATAATAACCAACGATGCTATTTAGCCAACTGAGCCATACTAATAGCTCGAGTTCAATGTTTGCTAATCATTTCTGTTTCTACCATATTCGTCCTGGCTGAGGTCCAATTGGAGCGTGCCTCGAGATGCATCGAGATAATGACGTCAGGCTCGAGTAACTCATACGAGAGTTATGCCCATCCCTACGTAGACCTCGAAGATGCATCGAGAGTGGTGACGTCAGTCTCGAGTATCTCGAACTTAGAGCATTAATACTATAGAGTGCGCTTAGCACCACCTCGTCCATGTTGCGGCTTGAAGCCAACATCTCGATCAGCTGACTGGGGGGTAGTTCGAAGCAGAGTCCGAGAGGATATAAGGAAATTGTCAAACAGTGACATTCGAAAAGGCGGCGAAATCGGAATATGATATGTACCCTGCTTAGCTGTTGTGGTTAAGCATTAATTACAATAAAAACCGTGGACATAAATGCATAATTACGACGAAAATGTTTAAAACCAAAAGAGAGCTACGATATGATACACCCTCATTATGATCGTTTTTTTGCAAGTATTACATCCCCGTGAGTAACACTAATTGTTTAATGTTAATTATTTATTATAATGTAAGAGACAAGTAATTTTTTCCAATTACCGCATCATATTGGGATTAATAGCTGAAAGCTAACCTCTGAAAGTTGTCCGTAAGGAAGTGTAGCCTATTTTGAAATATTAATGCGACTGACATCTACAATAAACACTTCATAACTTCCAAAAACAACTTTAAAATACTGCATTTACCGTGCTCGGTATACTTTTGACTGAAATAGGCCTACTTCAAACCAATGCCCAACAACACAAGATGCAAAGAGTGACACATAGCCTACAGGACCATTATGGAAAGAAAATAACACAAGTATCACACTTAAGTGAACCATACACCACCAACAGATGGCAACAAATATGAACTCTCCAGGGTAAACGATAAACAGGTACCATAACAAGAAATATTCACTTATCATAAGTTATAAAAATTCAGAATAGAGTAGGGTCAACTGCATATCAATTGGCACTGGTTGTAGTACCTATTTATGCCTATGAAGCAGGGATCTGTTGTAATATGCTGCTTCAACAACCACAAAATAATAATAATAATAATAAAATAATAATAATAATAATAATAATAATAATAATAATAATAATAATAATAATAATAATAAAGGGATACATAAAATGCTACACAGGTAAAATTTCACTCCACTGCCACCTACTAAATTAAGCTTAGTTTAAAGCACATGCCACATTTGAAGTAGGCCTATAAATAGGAGGTCACATCTGAAGAAAAGAAAACATCCTGCAGCATTCAGTAATGTTGTTCCCAAAATACAGAAACAAGACATGCCAATATAAAAGTAATTTAAGAATGAATTTCTATAAAAATCAACCTGACTCATAGACAGAATGATTAGAGGGAATATGCCTAAAAGTAGAACACTAATACAAATCAGTGAAACTAGCATACCACACCAGCATCCTCTTACATTAGCAACTTGAGTCTATATAAATATTCCAGTCATAGAAAGCATAGAAATCCTCATATAGGCCTACACACTCTAACACGTTTATATAACAAATGCAATAATTATATTATAAAGCAGCCTACCTTATATTACTGGTTCCTGAATAGAACAGTCTTTGTGTGAAAGCTTCGTACCCTCACACTGTGAAGTTTTTCTGTTTCAAGCCGTGCTTTATGGTGTAACCTCACTTTAAAGTATTCCATCAAAACTGCTCGCTTCAGCTGATGAATGTGGTTGTCAAGGGGCGGAGAAGCAAATGTATGCTCCTGAAGTTCATCAAACACTTCTCTCTTAGCATGGTTCAGTACTGCCATTAAAAGTACATTTAAAGGGTCCTTCATCCTTGTCATTTTGTGCTGGAATTGTCGCATCATCTTTTCACCTTCCCTGCAGAGGTATATCACATCTAATGATGGGATTGAAAGGCCACCTCTGTTTTTCCTCTTCAGGAGTGCTGAATGTGAAACTGCTGTTTGGAGAACCGCCTTACAAACATCACATTTAACTGCTTTCTGTAATCTTTTCACAACAAAACCTGCTATATATTCCACTACATCTTCAACATACAGTGTCAGGTTGGCTGGGTGTGGAATGTAGTCATGATCATGACTAACAAAAAGTACACCAGTACTGTTGGCAGGCAGATGAATAGGATCACCAGTTATTTGACTGCTGTCTCTACAATTCATAATAACAGTAGGGTCAACTGCAGAGCAATTGGCACTGGTTGTAGTACCTTTCTGTATATGGAGTAAAAGTCTTTTATATGCTGCTTCAAACTGCCTAGCTGTGGGGTTGTTGTTATGACCACCATGACTCCTAATGGCACTAAAAAATACTTCCAGATGATCCTGACTAAGTTTGTAGGTGAGCAGAAAATGCATCTTCAGCTGTGGCATGTTCAAAATTGAGTCATACACTCCTAAGACAGACTTTAGACACACAATCAAACCTATGAAACCAGTTTTCCTAGAGCACTTCACTAGACAAACACCACCATCCATCTCTTGCAGTGATTGTATATATTCAATAGCCTCCTGAATGTAGGCCCTCGTACTGTGGATATTCTCTGCTTTCAATGGTTTCTGCCATCCCTTTGAACAAAGATTACGGCTGTTCAAGATATCAAATATATTGTTCATGAGCCTAACAAATTTTACAGTCTCCTCACACCCTTGAAACTGAGGAAGATTTAAGTCTCTGTCACAATATGTCATTGCACTTGCAACACTTTCACTGAATGTTTGTGTGGCGAGCTTTACTTTCATGGGTTCCTTCTCCCAGTGAATGTGCCTTTTGGAAAGTTTTGTTCCTAGATGAAGGCCCTCGATACTCTGAAGTTTCTCTAACTCTTCTAAGTACCTCCAATCTATGACATTATCACCCCTGGCAAAAGTTCTCTTAGCTCCTAAAGTATTCCTCACTAATTTTATAGCATGGCAAGCATCTAGAAGAATAAACACTTTAGAATCATTTGAGGGATTTTCAAACCAGTTCACCATATTATTTTCATCAAAAGAAGCTCCCAAACAACGGGCCATGGATAAATTAGAAGCAGCACCATCAAAAGTAAGTGACACTACAATTACATTTAGGTCATTTAAAAATTTAAGGCACTCAATCACTAGGTTTGCTCTCTCCGAGCCACTTAAACCGTTAATCAAAAAATAACCCACTGGAATTTTCCAGTGTCCATTTAGTGAGACCACCATAAACACTAAAGCCTCCTTGGCTTCTGGTAAATCCTGATCCTCGATTTCAGTACCACAATTCACATAACCAAGAAATTATTTTCCATCAAATTCAATGTGCTTCCGGATGCACATTTCATCCATCATCAGTGCACACACTAGGGGCTTTCCACTGATAGCCATCTCCTTCCCTTTTGAAATGAGAGCAGTTGCAGCCTCTGAACTGAATCCTGGCTTACCATCCACTGACTGATACCACTTCCGCAGTGTACTTGGATGGGGCAAACCATGAGGAAATACATCCCTCAAGTAGCTGTATGCACGACTTGAATAGAAATTCAGTGTAAGTGCAAAGCAGCGTAGTTCAGGAGGATACTCTGCTCTTGTATCACCATCCTTTGTTCGCATCAGAAGTTGGGCAGCAGCAGGAGAAAGACATTTCTGGAACAATGGAAGTTAAAAGGTGCATTATGCTTTTTCACAAGTTAATTTATGGTATTACATTATTTTTGAAATATTTGTTTAACAGAGATTGTGATACAATAAAAACAAATTACAGACTTCTAAAGGCTCCAAATTTTATGTATGTATGTCTGTCTGTTAGGTCATCAACCCAGAGACTGTTTGGATCCTCAAATAGCACCACCAAAGGCTAGCGGATATAGGGAAACCGAAAAAATATTTAAGCTGTTGTTTTCTTACCTCAAGCGTGCAAGCAGCATCTTCAGTTATCATCATTTTCTCCTTCAGATTGTTTACTAAGGCTTTCCCATTCTGCAACTGATTAATAGCTCGCCGATACTTCTGCCTTTCCAATTTCAGCTTCTTATGGGATTTATGAACAACCTGCAACCTGCATGAAGGTCTGGGCTTTCCTTGGTGACTTTACCATTTCCTCAGTGTAATCACCAACATAAGATTTTCTGAACACCTTTGTTTTAGGAAGAGACTCATTCTCCTCTTCCTCAGGAACACTGAAAAAATATGAAAATTATAAGGGTCAACAACAAAAATGTATTACCTATGTGTAATATAGTAACCTAATATGCTGCAATAGATGTTGCAGTTGAACAGTATGTTAAATATCTTAAACACAAATATTTCACATAAGGATGACAGGCCACATTCCTGCATAAATCTATGGAAAATAATAAATAAAATAAAAAAATCTGCTCACACACAACTTGTTGATGCAACAGGATCCACTTGAAGTTTCCTCTTCACAGGAGGTTTTCTCCTCTTCTCAGCTGGTAAAAGGTGGGGTGGAAAATTAAAAATTGTTGGTACTGCATTTGGCTTCAGTTTAACTCCCACACCAAATGCTTCATTATCAAAACATTCTGGTGAAAAATGCTTAGAGCATAATCTTGAATGCTTTCCAGGTATGAAATTCTCTCTTCTTAATGCAACTACCCATTGCTTTTTCCTTGTCTCATCAGCAGGAAAACTGAAATCAATAAAAGCACAGTATTCAAAATTGCTGTAACCGGGAAACTGGAACTGTAACCAATACAATAAACGTACGTATTCTACAGACACCTGACAACTGTATGAAACCCCTTACATCATCATCATATTTACGTAAATATTTACTTACCCGTGAAAGGAAATGCCAGATCCTTTTTTGAAGGTCTCCTTGCATCCATACGCTACGCAATAGTGCACCATCGCTTCATTAACAGTAGCTAAAAGTCACTTTTAAGTACACTGATCACTATTCTCGCCTATAACACAATGTTCAAAACTCTCGCACTACCCACCAGTCAGCTGATTGAGATCCTTGCTTCAAGAATGTGACGTCATCAGCCATCTATTGGATATATGATCGAAGATCTCGAACGAGAGTTTTGCCCACCACTACTTTAAACCATGGCCGGACTTAACTAAGGCCGTGACATTGGAGATCCGACAACGTCGCTTGGAGTCAAGCATGTGACGTATCATTGTATTTTGTGTTGTGCGTGAATTAACTTTATGGTATTGTTTAAAATTCAGAGTATACTGAAGATATTTTATGTGTTATAGTTTAAAGCATCAACCTACACGCTATTTGGTTTCCTGGAACGGCATTAATTTACGGCAAAGGTGAGCTTTCTCATGTTACAACATGTATAAGAGTGACAATCCACATCGTTTTTTAAGCCATTCTGTGTTTGTAATTTTAAAATCGAGTACCGGTAGTTTAAAAGAGCGGCATGATTGTGTTATTTTATTTTACGTTGCAACAGTATGACAAGTATGACAAGTATGACAACCACGACTAAAGCTAGGCTTAATTTCAGATGCCAAGGCGTTGCTGTGTTCCTTCGTGCTCCAGCAACTATGGTTCTAATCAAGAAGGATACATTTCAGTGTTCAGATTTCCTAAAGATGATGCAGTGAAAGCTTTTTGGTTGAAATATATCCCCAGATACAACTGGAACCCTACTTCATCTAGTGTAGTCTGTGCGAAACACTTTGCTCCTGAAGATGTGGAAATATATGAGACTTACATTGATCACAATGATGAAAGGAAAACAAGGAAAAAAGATAGGCCTACATTAAAGCCTGGTGCACTCCCTAGGATTTTCCCAAACCTTCCCTATTATTTAACCAAACCCAGTCCACCCACAAGAAAAACTCCAGATGACAGGCGTAAAGAAATTCAGAAAAGAGAGGAGGAGGAATTTCAAAAACTTGTTGAACAAGACAAAATTGTAGATTTTGTAGCCTTAAAAGTTTGTAAAACCCTCCTTGTTGACTGTTTAGGAAACAGATAGTTGACAGAAAGTAGGTAGTGAAAATGAATTTGTATTTTACACTCTGTCAATCAATGAGGTACCAAAAGTTGAGGTAGCAGTAAAAGTGTCAGTGTTGTTGGAGCTATCAGTGTTTGTGAAAGGGAAAAATGTAGGTAAGGATGATCCCTTATTAAAGGGAAAGATACAGAAGTGGTCACAACTCAGGGACATTCTGAACAATTATTGTGAATGCCATGCAAATAATGAGTTGAAACCTCAGGTGCATTACAAGAAAAAGGTTAACCATATCAAAGGCCAGCTGTCAGATCTTGAGACTTTCATTGAATCTCACTCAGATGAAGAATTTCCAGACTCGAAACAAGCAGTGTTTTTAAGCCATCAGTTTCAGCTCCTGTGTGTGTCCAAGATGTTATATTCCTGCCTTCTTTTTCAGTTTTCATTTCTAATTTACTACATATCTTCTTCCTGTTATGCTGCTATTCACAGTCAAAACATTATGTTCCTTCCTCATTCTAGACATCTCAAACGCATAGCAAATGGATTACATGTGTCACCTGATAAAGATAATGACAGTTTTCTGAAGAGTATAGCTCGTGGTCTTTCTGTAAGACAGCGATATGTAAATCTCCTTTTGGATGAAATGTATGATAACTCATATTGCCAGTATAAGTCAGGTGTTGTGCATGGCCATGCTCAGAATCAGACAGGAAAGTTAGCTAGAACCATTCAGGCCTTTATGATAAGTTCTGCTTTGGGGAGTGTTTCTGCTGCAGTTGCACTGGTGCCAGTAAAAAAATTAACAGGTGATGACTTAGCTATCTTGACAAGAAAAAAGCTATAAGTACTGCCCAAAATTGCGGTTTTACTCTGCTTAGCATTATTACTGATAATAATCGGATAAATCGCAACATGTTTTCTGTTCTAGGTGGAAGTTTAAATTATAAGATGCAACCCAAAGTGTGATTCTTATATTTACTTTTTATTTGATACTGTTCATCTCCTTAAAACTGTAAGAAATAATTGGTTAAATCTGTGTGATGAAGCTAAAACCTTCTTTTATACCAAATTTGATCCAGTTGTTGGTCATGGTTGTTCAGTTTTCAAAGCCCAGTTTTCAGTATTGAGAGAACTGTACAAGTTAGAGTCCAACAAGTTATTGAAGTGTGCCTCTAGAATTAATTACAAGTCAGTGTGTCCATCAGTCATAGAGAGGCAGAACGTGGCTTTTGCTTGTAATATTTTTTGTAATGAGACAATTACAGCAGTGTCTACAAGGGGCTATTCTGAAGTAGAATATTTTCTTAACTTGATTAATGGATGGTGGACAGTTATGAACATTAAGAGCAAGTCAGTTGGAAGCAGAAAGAGAGAAGTGGATGCTTCTCCATTCACATCAAGAGACGATATCAGATTACAGTTTCTTGAAGAATTTGTGAATTGGTTGAGGACATGGTTTAGTATGACCTTCCAATAGGTCGATTTTCAGTAGACACTTTCAGGGCTCTCATACAATCAACAAGTGCCATGAGTGAGTTGATAAACTTTTGTTTAGATCTACCTGAAGTCGAGTATGTCTTGCCAGCAAAGTTTCAAACCGATAAACTGGAGAAGAGATTTAGTTCTTATAGACAGTTGTGTGGTGCCAATTATAATGTATCTGTTTTACAAGTTTTTGAAGCTGAGAAGAAGATAAGAGTGCAGTGTTTGCTAGGATTAAGGTCTGCAAAATATAAAGAAATATACTTAAGCAAGGATATGTTTGAATTAGATTCCGATTCATTGAACATAACGGACGAAACAGATGTATGCAGTGAATTTTCCAGTGTGCTAGTTAAAGTAAATGAAATAGAAGTAGACTTTGATAACATGTTTCCTGTCATTTACATTTCAGGTTATGTAGCTTTTAAGTTAGCCAGTAAACTTAATTGCAGGTACTGTATCTCAAACATATCAAATGAAACAGTGGAAAATGACATGTTTAATAGCTTAAACAGAGGTGGGTTATCGGTCCCATCACAATTACTTTTAAATGTGTGTACAAGTGTACCTATATAAGATCATGCAGATTAGGAATATGAACTAGTATTCCTCCAGAGTAAGAATCAGAAATGTGTATTGATTCAGCTTGCTAGGCAAAGTGTAAGTGATACAAGCGAGTGCTGCTCATATTGTGTAAACATTTTGATCAACAACTACACAAAACATGTTAATGATGCTGATGCCATGGTTAAGAGTTCTGGCAAGAAAAGAAAACTGATGACCCTGGAGTGATTATGTTGTAAGTTGATTCCCAATGTTAGAAATGTATTTTGATGGACATAGGATTGTATTGTTTTTTCTAGTTGTAGCCATATGTTTGTTTATTCTCACATTTACATTGACGTATTTATTTCAATTTTCATCTTGTTTTATATGTATCCAGTGAAAACTGCTCTTCCAGCAACGTTTTATTTGAGAAAACATCATTGAAGGTTAACTTCCCATATGTTACAAGTAAGACTCCAAAAAGTAGCAGTACAGTGTTGCCAAGTTTCAGTGTCACGGCCTTTAGTGTCGTCTGGCCATGTTTAAACTCATTCCAGAGTCTGTTTACATATTTACCGTTTTACACTGATCACAATTACTTTTTAACAACTGCCTCAGGCGTGCTTTATCAGCCATACGATTTACCAGCCTTAAGAATTGCTGGTAAATCTAAAACACTGAACGTAAGTTGAACATTGAAGCTTGAAAGTTTCTTCACCAAACAAAAACGAAAAATAATAGGCTTCTCTGTGTTCCACGAAGTCCCAGTAAATTATACCGCTACATTATGCTTGCTGCCTTCTTTTCTAGATTCAATTTCCTAGTAAGTTCCTTCAATTTTTCCTTACTTCCACAGCCATTCCTAACTCTATTTCTTTCCAACCTGCACCTCCTTCTTAGTCTCTTTATTTATCTACTAGCAAGATACCCGTGCTTCGCTACGGTATTATACTGAAATTTATAATTGAATGCTTATTGTTTTATATATAATCCGCCGAAATTCGCGATTTGACTGGTTATCTGAGAGAATCCACCAAAATTCGCAATCTGACTCGTTTTCTAATAGATTACGGCAAGTTTCCTCCCATTTTTCAATCTTTCTTTCCAGCAATCGATTTCGTACTTCCCGGGCTAGGTCCAGGTATTCCACCCGGTCAGTTGGGTCCCTAAATATTTGCCATCTTTTCCTATAAGAATTTTAATATGGATCAAATCCTTGAGGAGATCCGGCGTGGTGTCCTCTTGGGTGCCTTGGCGGTACTGAACCCGCGGCTGGACTGCATTCTTAGTCATTACCCGTCCAGGACCCGTTTCCAGCACGGTCTGCACATTTGACGACGGTCCAGAACATTATTATTATTATTATTATTATTATTATTATTATTATTATTATTATTATTATTATTATTATTATTAATTCTGTTGTTATTATAGATGTTCTGGACCCCATAGCAAGATGCAAGACCGCTACTTGGCAATAAATTACATCTGCTGCCACTGTAATTTTTGTGACCAGCACCATTGTCGCGCGTAGCCAAGTGAGCGGGATTTCTGGTGATACGAATGACATATTCCGTGGATTGTTAACCTTATTATAGAGGTGAACAATTGGACGGTCAATCTCATTCCTATCGTTTATTTCAAAGGTGTTTAAATTTTTATTTATATGCCAAGAGAATGTACTGTAATCTAAGAACGTTCTCCGAAGAAAAAGATGGCTCTCGAAAACGAACCCAGGAAAGATAAAAAATGATCGGTTTATGATCAGAATAAGTACATCGGAAATCTACAGCCTGTTTCCAGTCATTCGACAGGGTCAGGAATGGAATGAATAAAGCCCCCATCTGGCGGCGGCAGTAGGAATTGTGCCGGCTGCCGAAGCCTGTCGCACTCCTCTGGGGCAATGGATAATGAATGACAAATGAAATGAAATGATATTGGACAGTGTCGCTGGATTGAATGATGACAGGGAAAACCGGAGTATCCGGAGAAAGCCCTGTCCCGCCTCCGTTTTGTCCAGCACGAATGTCTCATGGAGTGACCGGGATTTGAACCACATAACCCAGCTGTGAGAGGCAGGTGCGCTGCCGCCTGAGCAACGGAGGCTCCTTATAAGTACATTATGAACAGTAAAATCAACTATTCTCACCTCCTTTTACACCCCACCGCCGTGTAGTTTATTTCCCCCCCCCCCCCCCCACACACAAAAAATAACAGAAAGCCATGTTTCTTTATGTTTAAAGGAGATTCCAAACACCAATGTTCACGTCTATTACCTTCAGCTTTGAGATATAAGTATCCCCATAAAAATAATTCACTTTTTAACTTCCTTTCACATTCCTCCCCCCCCCCCAATTGAATTTTCCGGCAAAAACCTTGTTTCTTTAATAGTAAAGGATCTTCCAAATACCAATTATCACGACTCTAACTTCCTCAGTTTTTGATTTGTGTGACCTCATGAAAGGAATTCAACTCCTTTTCAATCCCGCCCCCAAGAAGATTTCACCCCCCCCCCCATAACGCGTTTTCTTTGTTTCTAAAGGAGATCCAAATACCAATTTTCACGTCTGTAACAACTTTAGTTTTTATTAGACGTAAGTATTCTCATACAATTAAGTCAACTCATTTTTCAATTCTTTCAACCCCCCCCCCTTAATTGGATTTTTCGAGAATACGTGTTTCTTTACTTTAAAGCAGAATCCAAATATCAAATTTCACGTCTGTAACATCTTCATTTTTGAGATATCAGTAGCTTAATTAAAATAATGGCATTCTACCCATTATTCACCCTTTTACACCACCTATTAGTATTTTCCGAAAACAAAAAAATTCATGTTTCTTTATTTTTTTTGGATGTTTTAAATACCAATTTTTACAACTGTAAACTTTTCAAGTTTTAAGATGTAGATACACTCATTTTAAAAATTCATCCCCCTTTTCACCCCCATATTTGGATTTTCCAAAAACGAAAAAATACCCTGTTTCTTTATTTTTAAAGTAGATCCCAAATACCAATTTTCAGGTCTGTAATATCTTCAGGTTCTGAAATAAAAGTAGCCTCATTAAAAGCATTCAACCCATGTTTCACCCTTTTCCACCCTTATTACTGTATAAGGATTTTCCGAAAACAAAAAGGTACGTGTATCTTTATTTCTGAGGGAGATTCTAAATACCAATTTTTACATCTATAATCTTTAAAAGTTTTGAGATATAGATACACTCATTTTAAAAATTCACCCCCTTTCACCCCACATTAATTGGATTTTCCAAAAACAAAAAATACGTGTTTCTTTATTTTTAAAGGAGATCCCAAACACCAATTTTCAGGTCTGTAATATCTTCAGTTTCTGAGATATAAGTATCCTCTTGAAAGGCATTCAACCCGTTTTCCCCCCGTTTTCACCCCTCCTAATGGGATTTTCCGAAAACAAAAAATACTTGTTCCTTTATTTTTAATGAAGATTCTAAATACCAATTTTTACATCTGTACACTTTCAAAGTTTTGAGATATAGATACACTCATTTTAAAAATTCACCCCCCTTTTCACCCGCCCATTAATTGGATTTTCCAAAAATAACAAATCCGTGTTTCTTTATTTTTAGAAGAGATCAAAGGTACAAATTTTCCGGTCTGTAAATATGTTCATTTTCTGAAATATAAGTATCGGTATCCTGATTAAAGGCATTCAACCCCTTTATCACACTTTTTCAGCCCTCCTATTAGGATTTTCTAAAACAAAAAAATAAGTGTTTCCTTATTTTTAAAGACGATTCTAAATACTAATTTTTACATCTGTAAACTATAAAAAGTTTTGAGATATAGATACAATCATTTTAAAATTTCACCCCCCTTTTCACCCCCTTAGCGATGAAATATCCAAAAATCCTCTCTGAGCGAGTACCTACATCTTAATATGAATGTATCCCCAAAATTTCATTTCATTATGTTCAGTAGTTTTGGCTCGGCGATGATGAATCAGTCAGTCAGTCAGTCAGTCAGTCAGTCAGTCAGTCAGTCAATCAGGACAAGTTATTTTATATATATAGATTATAATAAGGTGAGACTTTGGCACTCCTTACCACCTTTAAAGGTACAACATGTTTTCCCATTCCTCAACAATTGCTTTAAACTCATTCCAGAGTCTGTTTGCATTCGTATTTACCGTTTTCCACTGATCACAATTACTTTTTAACAACTGCCTCAGGCGTGCTTTATCAGCCATATGGTACTGCCTAATAATACTACTTTTAAAACCTTCCTTTCTATCACATTTATTTTTAACTGCGACAAAAACAGCTTCCTGATCACCAATACCATCTATTACTTCGGTTTCCCTATAGAGCTCGTCTGGTTTTATCGGCGCCACGTCCAGGATATTTTTCCCTCTAATTGGTTCCGTCACTTTCCAAATCAGCTGTCGTTCCCATATTAGCTTTTTGTAGCTTACAAATTCTTCTTTCACCAGAATGAATACTCCACCTCCCACCATTCCTATCCCATCTGTACGATACACACTCCAGTTCCGTGAGAAAATTTCTGCATCCATTATATCATTTCTCAGCCAAGATTCAACTCCTATTACCGGTGCAATATCTGGTAAATGTATATCTATTAAATTACTTAAATCTGTCCCTTTCTTTACAATACTTCTACCGTTCAACACTAACATTTCTATGTCATTCCTACTTGACTTCCAGATTTTTGTACCTATACAACTCCGTTTCCCTGTGCGGCTCCATGGCTAAATGGTTAGCGTGCTGGCCTTCGGTCACAGGGGTCCCGGTTTCGATTCCCGGCGGAGTCCGGAATTTTAACCATAATTGGTTAATTTCGCTGACACGGGGACTGGGTGTATGTGTTGTCTTCATCATAATTTCATCCTCATCACGACGCGCAGGTCCCCTACGGGAGTCAAATCGAAAGACCTGCATCTGTCGAGCCGAACTTGTCCTCGGACATTCCCGGCACTAAAAGCCATACGCCATTTCATTTTTCCGGTTCCCTGAATGTACCTCCCTATCACCCTTCCAAACAATTTCCTAACTTATACGTACGACTGCGGTTTAAGTGTAGGCCATCTGAGCGCAGAGATCCATTAGGACCTAGAAATTTCACTCCTAGTTTCCCGCGTACCCACTCCATAGTCTCATTTAAATCCCCACTCCTCTCCAGTCAGTATCCCTACTACAGAGTATTCCACTGATAACAATCTCCGCCTCCTTAAACTCACCCGTGCTGCATTTACCAGATCCCACGCATCCCCAACTCTTTTAGAACAGTACTGATGAGAGCGAAAAAAGATTATAGAGCAAAAGGAGGGAACAAAGAACGAGAAGTCTTTTGTAGATTACAAACTTAGAATTGCCGAGAGGAAGAAGCTATGGATGAAGGAACAATAGAGCTAATAAATGTGGAATGTATGACGAGTCAACCTGAAAGAATATGGGAAAGAATAAACATAATTAATAAAGGAGGGAAGAGATACGAAGAAACGAATATTGATTATGATCAGTGGGTGACATATTTTAACGAGTTATTAGGAGGAAGAGATGAATGTGGGTATAAGGGAAGTAGGCAGGTCATATGGAGCAATATGGAAGCAAGTATATATGAACTAGATAAGGAACTTACAGTAGAAGAAGTTCAGGAGGTGATAGGTAAAATGAGGATGAGATCGGCGCGGGGAGAATGGTATTAGCAATGATGCGGGAGGGAATTGTAAAATTATTTAACAGGATTTTTAATGGGGGTAAAGTTCCAAAAGAATGGGAATATGGGATTATTTGCCCAATATATAAAGAAAGGGAATAACAACCTCCCGAATAACTACCGAGGGATAACTCTCTTAGGCTCACTGAGCAAGATCTACACAGGAGTCTTGTCAAATAGATTAAGAGATTGGTCTGAAGAGAATGCCATATTATCCATATTCCATGGAGGATTCAGGAAAGAGAGGCAAACGGTATATAACATCATAACTGTGAAGATGATAACAGATAAATACAAGAGTAGGGAAAGAGGTAGTGTATTTATAGCAGCTAGTGATTTCGGAAAAGCATTTGACACGGTGAGTAGAAGAGCGCTAATAGAAAAATTAGGGAGGATTGGAGTTTCTAGAAAGATGATTTGAGCAATTGGGGCGATATACCAGAATGTATATTGCTGTATCAAATTAGAGAAGAATTTAACTAGCAGACCAATAGAGTGCAAGGTTGGCTTAAAGCAACGGTGTAAGCTTTCGCCAATATTATTCTTACTATTTATAAATGATATACTAGATGGGCACGGAGGGGTAAAATGGATGGTACCGGTAGCGCACAATTTAGAGATTCCAGGACTGATATTCACGATGATATAATGTTAATGGCTCTAACAAAAGGCGGTTTACAGAAAAGTTTGAATGAGACTTCAGAATACGCAAAAAAGTGGTCACTAAAAATTAATTGTAACAAATCGAAGGTGCTGATTATACGTAAGTGAAAGAGGACGAAACATGGAATGAAATGGATGATACAGGGGCAGAGAATGGAGGAAGTCGAGGAGTTAGAATATCAAGGTGTGATGCCAATTAGCAGAGGATGATGGGACGATCACATTAATAGGGGTAAATTGAGAGGAGTTTCAGCTCTCGCAGCGGTAAAAATTCTAGTGGCTGAATACCCGAGGATAAACCATGAGGTACTGAGATTAGTATTAGAGATATTAGTACTAAGTAGGGCTCTAAGGGGTAGAATTATGGGGACTGAAAAAGGGACATTTTGAACCAAATCATACACAAATTTGGTAAGATAGTTATGAGACTACCACAATGCACTGCTAATGTGGAGGCGTTAATAATATGCGGAGTGTATTAGAGGTAGAATGTGTCAAAAGAGTAGTGAATTATTGGATGCGACTCAAGCGAGGAGGGGAAGTTATCGTGTTACAGGAAGCATTTTAACAAGAACTGAAAGGTATGTATGACGGCAGTCGGTTGAAAAAAATTAAAACCTATCTCGAGAATCTGGGTATGGGCTATATTTGCTGAGAGATATGGAAAGGAAAAGATAGCAGAAGCCAGAGGGTTATGATAGCGAGAATCAAGGATATTCAAATGCAAAAATGGTTATAAGAATGTAGCGAGAGACCTTCGCTCAGTTTGTTCTATAAGGTAATCCAAATCTCTAAGTTAAACATAAGATTTGGGGATAGAAGGAGGAAAGGCGGTCTATTATGGTGGCTTATGGTTTTGTACAGAAACAAGGTATGGACTTGGAGCAAAGAGAGATCACAGTGTATCCTATGTGGGGGAAAACTGATGACATGCATTTATTAGGCTTTTGCAAAGAAACAGAGACGTTAAGGGCATTGTTTCTAAGCTGGAAACAACAGGAGTTGTGCAAGAAAAATTGAAGAACGAAAAATGTTAGTGTGGATATTGAATAAGTTTAACAGTGAAGGAAACTTGAATAAGTTTTTATGTGCAGTCAAAAAACTTTTAAGAAAAGTGAAAGGTATCGTTTGTTAATATAGATGGTCAGGGATGTATGTATGTATGTTGGGTATTCAGCCCGAAGGCTGGTTTGATCCCCTGCAGCTCCGCCAACTTATGTCATAAATAGCCTAGGCGTCACTGAAGAGGCGTACTAGGGAAATGGGGAGCGAGGTAGTTTCCCGTTGCTTTCCTCACTGAGCCAGAAATTGCTATTACATATCAGTCTGCCAAGCCCTCTGAAATGCATGCACTAACCGATCCTGTGAGAGATATTTTCACACCATTCATAACAGGGACTGGCTGCATAAGCAATGGTATTACTAGCACCACTCATACCTCAGTCACTTTCATATTGTCAAAGCCAAGGATGAGACTGAGGCAGATCAATGAAGGTAACAAATTTGACATAGCCCATGCCGGAAGACATAGTGCACTGTAAACACTACATCTCGCTTGCAAAGGCATATGGTCAGGGATAGCAAAAATTAATTACGTAGTCGCGTAGGTGGTCTGGAATGTAAACAGAAAAGAGGCCAGCATATGTAGGACAATACACGATTTTCACTCAGCGATTTGCAATGTTTTGATAACGTCAGCTTGGAGTGGTAAGCTGTTACCAGACAAGCTGGCGAGGTCAGATGAACGTGTAGAAGTAGGTCAACACAAGGTTGCTTCTGCTTTCCCTCTCCTTGTTACGTAACCTAATCAGGATTCGTAACAATTCTTATTCTTTGTTAATCACCGGGCTCCATATCACTACTGGAGGGAGCTATTATCCCTATTATTCCAAACTCTTATTGTTATTATCGTGAGTATCCTCGCGTTTCCCTGGCACTATCCTTATTACAGTGTATAACTTTATATTAGATTTGATTAGTTCGTTACTAACATCACAGGATCTAAGTTGGAGGAGAACTCTGTATAGACCCTTTAGAAGTAAATATGTTATGATATGATGTGTTTTGATTTGGACTTTTGCATAGCTTAGGGGTTATTCTCGTAGACAACGAATGGGCATTCCACTTTGTCAGATTCAGTGTTATTAGGTGGGCGAGAGCCGTCTCCAATGGCGCACTTGGAGGTCGGCATGCGATTCCTCATCCCAATGCAAGACAAAAGTTTATATAGCCAAATCGGATCTGGTGTTGTTTGAAAACAAGACGAAAACGAGAAGCTGACAATACTGTCACATCCTTCAGTGCATCGGAATGTAATGGAGAAACGTGCATTATCCCGCTCTACAGTAACCACCGTCGCAGTTCACTGAGTAGACTGCTGGGTTATTAAACCCACATGCAAACCCACATGCACCATCGAGCTACGGCTCGAATCTACGTCAGGGTTTTTGTCTTTTGTGTGTGTGACGTCGGGCCCCTAGTTCCAGTCGTGTAACTGCGCTTCTAAGCATGACATCCTGTTGTCATATGACAATAGTCGCACAAATGACAGTGTGATCCATTCAACTGAATGCATGAGTCGACTAACCTCGCAGTGCGCAACCATAACTTGTCCTGTCAAGTGCATGTAGGGCGGCTTCCTGATGGAGTATACAAACGGCGAATACGTCGATATGCATTTAGTGTTGGGTGCATCCGATAACTAAGCTTATGCTGCTGCTCTTGAGTATGCAGCACGGTATCCTCAAAAGGCGCCATCACGATAAGAATGTTTTTCGTCGCCGTGAGCTATGGAAACTGGTAATCTTCGTCCACAAGTAGTGGACAGAGGTGGTCCAAGGAATAGACGTGCCGGTACTCCACAAACAGAGGACGACATTCTTGAAGCCTTTCACCAATCACCTGGGCAAAGTACCCGTGATATTGCAAGGCACTTTCAGGTATCTCAAACACTGGTTGTTGACTTGTTGCACGACGAAACACTGCATCCATATCATTACACGTTTACTCAACACCAGCGGCCAGAGTACAGTTCTGTGAATGGCTTTTACAACAAGTTGAAGATAACAAACATTTTATAATGTGATATGGAGTGACGAATGTAGCTTTACTCGGGAAGGTATTTTCAACCATCAAAACAGCCATTATTGGTCTGACCACAACCCGCATGTCACCCGGGCCCTCGCGAAGTCCTCGCTCCCGGCTACTTGCGCAAGGAGGATTTGATTTATGAGTTACTCATTAGAAAGTTCCAATCTGGAGGCACGGTTGTGGCAGATATTGCCAAACTCAAAGAATCCCTAGAATTACCAATTTGTATCCCACGGACAATACCACCGAGCTAGCGTCTGTAGTGAGTTTTTTGAAGTAAGCGATCCATCTTCTAACCAACTTAAGAGACTACAGGCTTGACTGTTTCATTTTTACAACAGGGCTAGAGACCTATTGTCTCTACTGTTGAAAGAAGGTCATGCTAAGGAGGCTAGCAATTTGGTAGAACATCTATCAGAAATGTTAAATAGAGTTAGTCAGTTGTTGACTGGTGCCGCCGCTCCCAAAATGGACCAAGTCCTTTAATCAACTTGCTTACTGAGGAGGATTCGTCTAAAGCTGTAGAAAGTAAAAAAATCTGCGGCTACTCAACAAACTCCGTCGCCATTGGATACTATGTCTGGTCATCCTAGACAAATTCCACCTTTCGTTTAGAACAATGGTGTGTTTGAGACCTCTCAACCCTCTACGCCGTCACCTGTTATGTCACCTGGTTTTAGTAGTTTGCCTCATCCATTGGATATGTTGGTGAAGGGCATTTCTAATTCTCAGTTAACTCCACTAACGAAGTCATTTCACTTCTCAGTTTCTTAGTTGAATTTCAAGATCACGCTTTAATGTTCTCTTTCTCTCATTCTCAAAAACTACAGATCATCCATATTCCGTAGGCGTCCTCTCGGACAAGATAGTCAAAACTATAGCTGATAGATCATCCATAGAAGACTTCCACGCCCACCTGTTGGCAAACTTGATTCCGGCTATAGCAATGTCATCATTGATCCAGAAGTTTTATTTTAGGGTACAGCGATGGGATGAGAAGCTTGCGGATTTTACCCAAGACATTAAATTCTACATCAGGGTGTTCGGACTCCATTCTGCGGAAGACAAAATAGTGCAAACTATTATCAAAGGCATCACTCCGCCCTATAGGTCTTACTTATGTTGCGCGTCTCGTCCCAAAATTTTGCAGATTTAAAGGCTATGGCCGTATCAGCTGAAGGAGTAAGGTATGCCGACACCTTACGAGTTGCAAAGAAGCCCTCTCCGTCTTCTAAAAGTTTTCGGCCTTCATCTCGGCGAACTTTCACCATCCGCAAATGCTATGCTTGTGAATAAACGGAACATTTGCGCAATAAGTGCCCATTGATAAAATCTAGTTGGACAAATAATGGAGCAGGGTCATCCCAAGGTTTTATCAAATGTGGCTCATTTACTCACCTCGCCAAGAATTGCACTAATGTCAAAAGCAGCCCCTCCTGCTCAAATTCTGGTACACCCTCCGCAAACTCCAATAACAGAAAGTGACTAGTGACATAGGCTGTGCCAGCATGTGCATCTTCGCAAGGCTCAGCCCCTGTTGAACCCAGTAAAAGCACTGGTAAGGGCAAAGGTTCTTCCAATTTATTGGTTGAAGGCCCCAAAGAATGCCTCAGAATTGCGGCAGAAACCCCCGCGTGTGTGCCATTTCTTAACATCGAAGTGAAATATGAACCTGTCACTGCTCTGTTAGACTAAGGGTGCGTGCGTTCTAATATTTCGACTGAATGGTATTCTAAATTTAAAACTGTTTGTAAGTTTCCTGACGTTTGTTCGTCTGCTGTCCAATGCGTTCCGGCTAACTCTTCTCCATTAGAAATTTTAGGTTTCATCTTTGCTAAAATTCGTATTTCCAAATTTACCTGGAGAATAAAATTGTTTGTGGCTAAACACTTGTCTTACCCTGTAATATTGGGAGCTGATTTCATGTCTTCCGCTGGTCTCTTGCTCGACATTCAGAGTAAGTCGTGTACCTTCAAATTTGCTAGTAATTGTAAGATTCCTATTTTAAAGTGTAATTCTGTGTCATGTTCATCTGTTTCGCCTACCCAGGATGAGATGTTGTTAGACCTTAGACATCTACCTGAGCAGCAGGCTGAAAGTATTCGTAAATTGTGTCAGTATTTTCCTTATGTATTTTCTGATACTCTTGGTGTTATTGACCGTATCGAATATAATATTGAGTTTACGGAATCGATTCCAGTTAGGTTTCCGCCTTATAGACTGTCCCCACCTAACATGAAGTCTCTTAAAGAGATCATCGATCAAATGTTAAAAGATGGTATTATTCGACCTTCACCGCCCATTTTTCTTGTGCCGAAACCGCAAGGTGGCTTCAGGCCTGTGATTGATTATAGGGCTTTAAACCGTAAGGTGGTGTTACAATCTGTGCCCCTTCCTGATCTTAACTCTTGTTTTTCGTGGTTTCGGAAAGCCAAGTTCTTTACCATCCATGATCTTAATCAGGCGGACAACCAAATTACTCTAACTGAATAATCAAAACATCTAACAGCTTTTGCCACGGATTGGAACTTGTATGAGTACAACCGCGTGCCTTTCGAGCTTCCCACGGGGTCAGCTGTTCTTACTAGACTGCTAGATAGGGTCTTCTCGGGCATCACATTTGAATACTTGTATCACCATCTAGATGATGTCATTGTATTTTCTGAGACCTTTGAAGAACACCTCGATCATCTAAAGGAAGTACTCTATCGCCTTCGTAAGGATCGGTTGACTGTGAAGATATCCAAGGTAGATTTTGCTAAGCCTTCCATGTCATTCTTAGGGCATATTGTGTCGCCCGATGGTGTTTCCATTGATCATTCTAGAATACAGTCCATCCGTGATTTCAAACCTCCTAAGGACATCAATGGTGTCGCCAGGTTCATAGGCATGGTGAATTTCTTCAGGAAATTTATTCCTAACTTCGCTAACAGAGCAGCGCCCTTGAACTTGCTCCGTAGGAAAGGCGTCAAATTTGAATGAGGTCCGCCGCAGCAAGACGCTTCCGAAGATCTGAAATTAGCTGTTTGTAACGCCCCTGTTCTAGCAATGCCAGATTTTTCGAAGAAATCATTCTCCAAACAGACGCCCCGTCATCGGCGGTTGCTGTTGTCCTTCTTTTGGAAACGGAACTCGGAAGGCGACCCATTGCCTATGCTTCTAGGACATTATCGGCTCAACAGGCCAAATATTCCATCTATGAACTTGAGGTTTGGTAGTTTTGTTTGATCTAGAGAAGTTCTGTCTTTATTTGGAACAGGTCAAATTTGATTTGGAAACAGATAATCAAGCCTTAAGTTGGGTATTAGCTAGGCCTCGTCGTGCTGGTCGTATAGCCCACTGGGCCATCAGGATTTCTGACTTCCAATTTGATGTGAGGCATATTCGAGAATCTGAAAATGTAGTTGCGGATGGATTAAGCCGCATGTTTTCTCTTGAAGTGGAGACCTCGAAATAGAAGATAGTTCTTCTCTTCCCACGCCCATTCTTTCGGGCATTAATGCCATTCTAACTGATGCCCCCATGTTATTTCAGGATCTTGAAAAATAGCAACGTGAAAATCCAGTGCTGGCTCCTATTATGGAAACTCTTTCTTCTGGGGAACATGTCGTCCTTTATGTGTTGAGAAACGGGGTTTTGTGTTGCCCGTCGGGGAATGATCAAAAGATAAAAGTAGTAGTTAGAGCGGTGCTTGTGCCTATGATCTCCATGAACTATCATCAGACCCCATTAGGGGCGGCACTTACGCATCTTCAAAACTCGGGAAAAGATGCGAGAAATATTTATTTGGAAAGGTTTGGACGGTGAAATTAGAGAAATTGTAAAAGCTTGTAAATCTTGCTTGCTTAGAAAGTCCACCATGTCCACTAAGCTAGGTCTATTGTCAGCGCATCAAGCGTCGCGCTCCATGGAACGTCTATACATATAGACTACGTCAGACCTTTCCCACAATCAAAGGCGAATGCTAATAAATTTATTCTGGTGTGTGTAGACGGCTTCACGAGATTTTCCTGGTTATTTCCGACTAAGCTGGCAACCGCTGAGTCTACAAATTCTTGTTTGAATACCATATTTTCTTCTTTTGGCCCTGTTCCGAGGTATATGTGGAACAGCAGAGGTGAAAGAAGGTGCGGGCTGGAATGGGTCTAATTATAAGTCCGCAAGATGATTTTTTATTTAAATAAAGGTTATATTTTCAACAGACAACAATATATAACAACTTTTCACTAGGTGAAATAACAATGAGAATTCGGGTACAATAATGTTTATACAAACGAAAACAAGAGTTTCGGGTATCAACAAGTTCTGGGCTTCGTGCCCCAAGTTACAATTCCTGAGCCCTCAGCTCACAACCACAAATTTCCAAAGGGCAGAATACCCCTAATTACATGGAGCATTTGCTCCCACCTCGTAACGTCAAGCCTCCTAGAGGCACCTTCCAAAATACCAGAAAGAGCTGACCTGCTCTCAATTTTACAAGCCTATCAAAGGCCACAACAAACTTTACTTCTAACTACCCTCAAAGCACACTCACAAAGAAACAGGGGTATTTGTACCCAACCTACAGGGCCTTCGCATGAAGAAAAAAACATCAGGTTAAGTTACTGGCCCAAAGTACAGAAAGGACTGGAGGCATGAACTTGCACTCCTAAATACACATTTTAAAACCTAAGTGGTGCTAGGCCGATAAACAGGGGCTAATCCCAAGCTAGGGAGGTGACTCGTATGAGAAAACTTTAATTCATTAAGGAGGAGAAGAAACGGTTACGAAAACGTAGTCACCTCAATTTCCAATGAAGGGGAGCTCGAGAGGGTAAAGCACTCTCTATCTCCGAATTACAGTTCAAGTTATGTGTTGTTTTTACAAGGGTAGAAAAGTTTTACATATTTAAAGATATAGGTTACATATTAAAGATTTCGAACCTTCCCCGGGAGTTAAACTGCTGAGCTAGCAAGAAATAAAGATGTTAAGAGGCCATTACCTTGATGAAGAGCTGCTACCTGAAGAAAGGGGCGCTTCCCGCCCCCTGCTACATATCCACACACTAAGCTAGATGTTACTGAAGTGGCCCGGAGACAAGAAAATCAGCAGTTTTTATACCCTCGTGGAAAATTCGAGACCTTTTAGGAATGAGTAGACTCACCCACTCAATTTTATTGGTTGACAGCAAAAACTTATACACAAGGCAATGAAGAAACACCTTATTGGTGGGAAATTAATTACAGAAATTTAGGATTGGTTCAATTCAAAACAGGCGGAAATTAAACTTGATATTGCCAACCCACCAATGACAGAACAAAATTTAGTAAAGACCAAACTTATGAATACAAACTTTCTTCAAGAGGGTTCATTCCATTGCACCAGAGTGTATTACCATAGTTTTTGGTAGAGACATCTGTTAGAGAATGTCCACACTTCTTGATCACTGAAAAACTAAAGCAAATCAAAAACACACAGTGACATCTTCTGATAAACAGTCGAGTTAATTCAGTTGTTAAAGTTCCGGGTTTCTCCAGTAGAGAAGTTTCAATTGGCGCAAGATTTGAACTTGCGTGTTAGAGGTGTAATGCCCGGTACAGGCCCCTGTCAATATATAGTTTCTGATAATGCTAAGGCTTTCACATCTAACTTATTCGGTAAATTCTGTTTTGATCTGGCTATTTCACATGTAATCACTTCAGCTTATTACCCTCAACCATCCCTGGTTTAGCGGGTCAATCGTAATCTTAGATCTGCTTTAATAGCATTTCATCATGAAGATCATTCCAAGTGGGATACTTCCCTGCATTGGTTGGCTTTTGCTTTAAATTCGGGTGTTCATGAATCCAATAATTTCACTCCAGCATCTCTCATGTTTAAATTTGTTCCTAACACGCCGGTCTCTAATCTTTGGTCACTTGATGAAGTATTACCATTGACAATAGATCCCGATAATCTTAGAGATCTATGGAAGAAGGCTAAACAGAACTAAAAGTCTTCCCATGAAAAGGTTAGAGAAAGATATGATCGTGGGCGGAGGCCCACCAATTTAAAAGTCTGAGATCAGGTCAAGCTAAAAAAATTGTTCCTGCTGGCAAGCTTGCCCCCAGATTCCATGGGCCTTCAATTTAGACTTTCCCACACCTGTTATATTGTTAATCAGTAAACCAGCCACAGAGAGGATCTTTAGTGTTCACCTCTCTCAAGTGAATACTGTGTAACTTCATTGTTGTTTACATTAGCCTTCTAAAGTTGGATGGAGTCGAGGGTTATGTTTCTTTGAAGAAACATGTTATATTAAAATTATTTCAATGTTTGATTCGAGGCCTTTTGCTCCGTGTTCGTATATTACCTGATATGTACGATCTTCCCCTCTGATTTTCCTGTGGTCAATTCCCTGGTGGCCTTTACCAAGCCCCGTCTCCTGCAACCACGCATTATTGACACACACTCACCATCAACGCCGCCGCCCCTCGGCCTTACACAAATAAAGATCGTTCTCTCAAAACTACTCCAACACATTTCTTTCGCCCAGATATTATTGTTTCAGTAACCCCTCAGCCGTCGGCGGGCGTGGCGCAATATCTAGCGAGCGATACCGGAGTTGGGAATGGCCCACTCCAGTCTAGTTAAGACTCCGTCTGGACGGCGCGCCGGAGTCCATCTTCCCGGCAAGGGCTGAAGTGCGGTGACACCACTGCCAATCCGTTTGGGGACTGCACATCTACATCTGATCTGCGGCGACCAGCATCACGACTACCCTTCTCATGGTAGTGGGAGAGGTGTATCTGAGGGTACTGGGAGGGTCCGGGCGACCTCACCTGGGTATCGGCTGCGGCGGCAGGATTTGCTGTCAAATTTTATCAGCCTGTAATTAACTGCTACGATCACAAGAAGACTTCAAATCTGGTTTTCCAAATTTTCTACGAAGGGACATTCTAAAAATACTTATCACCTTAAACAAATTAAATGGAAAAATTTTTCTTCTGTGTCACCCCAAGAAAGGACCTTTGGCGGGGAGGTCTGTACCAGAAGGTACACCTCAACTTCGCACATTCAAAAGAAGCGCCTTAATAAACTCTATCTATCCAACAGAACATGAAACTACTACTACCTTAAGTTGGGATATTAATCAGAAGATGTCACTGCTGCAAAATTGAGAAGTTTGTCAGTAGGTATAATGGGGGGTTCGGCCGCCTCCTCTTCCTCCGGCTACCAGGGACCCGCTCCTCCTCCTCCTCCCGAGGGGCCTTCCTAGGGGCCGCTCCTCCTCCTCCCGGGAAATTTTAATTGGTTAACAAAGCCACGTGCTTTTTGACTGCTATCAGCGACAACAACGCGTTCTATCGAACAAATTTAAACCTGCATCGCGAAGGCAAGATTGTGCAGCGATAACATCATTATGCGTGTTTAGACTTGCAGATGGTAAAAGAAACATAACAAGACTAGAATCAAACGATGTACTCGATACAATATGTGTTTAGAACATTGCTTGATGTGTTCAGAACACTAAATAAGTGATCAAGATTAGAATAGAACACTGTACTCCATACAACATGTGTTTCGAACATGTTAGGGGATACCTGAAGGTCAGATTACAAAAGAACAAAGTAGGAATCGAACCGTTGATCTCATCATTAGACTATGTTTTTCTTATGCTACCATGTTCCTCATACTGCGAACCCACATATTAGACGGAAAGATTTTGTCCGTTTTGCTCTACGAAACACCGTTTTCGAGATATCTAACCTTTTGCATTTACGCCCCAGATTTAATGAATCGAACTAGCACGACACGTTAGCCTCTATGCTAGCTTTCTTGATAAGAGCAGCAGCCATCTTGCGCAAGCACACTTAAGGCGTCTCATAACGAGTCGTGTATAGCCGCCATCTTGTGTCCGCCATCTTGCGCAAGCATCCTTAGGGCTTCTCAAGCCATGTCGTGCAAGCACCCTCAAGCCGTCTCATAAGAGCAGCCGCCATCTTAAGCAAGCATCCCTAGGGTGTCTCATAAGGAGCCATTTATAGCCGCCATCTTGCGCAAGCATCCCAAGGGAGTCTCATAAGAACCTATGTGTAGCAGCCATCTTGCGTAAGCACCCTTAAGGAGACATGTATAGCCGCCATCTTCTGCAATTAGCGTCGAGAGATAGCTGCTGTAGAATTTTTTAAATTATCCGCCACATATTTCAAAGGTAGTAGCTAAAGAGTGCAGCACTGAGGTTTGCGATGCAAGATTGCGGATGACAGCTAACGGAATTGACCGCAAGATAGCAGCACGGTGCTCTGTAGGTTAAAGATGGTGGATGACAGCTGTTAAGAAAGCACGTGAGTTTGTTTCCAAACAAGAGAATTTGGAATTTTTCAAATTGCCACCCCCACAATTCAAAGGTATGTACCTAAAGGGTGAAGCACGGTGCTCTCTTGATTAAAGATGGTGGATGACAGCTGTTAAAAAAGCACGTGAGTTTGTTTCCAAACAAGATAATTTGGAATTTTTCAAATTGCCACCACCACAATTCAAAGGTATGTACCTATAGGGTGAATCACGGTGCTCTCTTGATTAAAGATGGTGGATGACAGCTGTTAAAAAAAGCACGTGGATTTGTTTCCAAACAAGAGCACGTGGAATTTTTCAAATTGCCGCCACCACATTTCAACTAAAGAGTGCAGCACGGTGCTCTCTTGATTAAATATGCGGATGGCAGCTAAGGGAACTTTTCAAATTGCCCGCTACTACGTGCTTAAGGTAGTAGTTATAAAGAGGGCAGCACTGTGCTCCGTAGATGAAAGATGTCGGATGACAGCTGACGAAACTTCCTGCTACTACGGTAAAGAGGCAGCACGGTGCTCTGTTGATTAAAGATGGCGGATGACAGCTGTCAAGAATAGCACGTGGCTTTGTTTACCAATTCAAATCTCGCGCTAGTGCGGTAAGTTGGCAGCACTGAGGTTTAGGCCCGTTATGATAGCTACACCTTCGTTAGCGACGCGTTGTTTTCGATGATAGCTGTCAAAAAGCACGTGGATTTGTTTACCGATTCAAATCTCGCGGTAGTGAGGTTAATTTGGCAGCATTGAGGTTTAGGCCCGTCAAGAGATGGCAGTACTGAGTTTAGCGATGCGTTGTTGTCGATGATAGCTGTCAAAAAGCACGTGGCTTTGTTTACCAATTCAAATTTCCCCGCGGGAAGTGGAGCAGGCAACCTGGGAAGGCCTCCCGGGAGGAGGTGGAGGAACGGGCCCCTGGGATCCGGAGGAGGAGGAGGCGGCAGAACCCCCCATTATACCTACTTTTATCATTTCTAAGTTTCCTAAACTGATTGGATTGATTTTGGTTTTGTTTTGCAGTACATCAAGAAGTTTGGGCATTTCTCCATAGATGCCATTACCAAAAACTGTGGTCATGCACTCTGGTGCAAGGTAAAAAAAGTGTTATTGAAAGAACTTTTTGTGTTTATGGGTTTTCTCAAGTAAATTAACTTTCATTTGTTTTTTGTATATGTTTCAAAATTTGCAACACTTTTTTCTCATTCCGCCAATTTGAATCTGGCCAATAGGAATTTTATGTAATTATTCTTCAGCCTATCACTGGCTTCCTTTTGGTTCTTTGGGTGTAATTTTTGAATTTGCCAATAAAATTGAGAGGGTGTGTCCGGATTAGTCCAGAACCCTCTAAAACCGTCCCCTCGCGTATATAAGCTGAGGATTTCCTGGCTACCTTGTCATTTCTAAGAGAGTGTGTTAAGACAGGAGGCGGGGCGCCTCATTCATCGCCAGGCAGGTCATCAGCCGAGGTAATGGCCATCAGTTTTATCTCTCGTAGCTGCCGACTTACACGAAGGGAAGGTTGAAATTCCTTAACGATGTAACCACCTTTTTCAAAAATATAAATTCTTCTGGGTAATGTAAAGTTTCATAAAATCTAAAACGGTAAATCGGGGATAGAGTGTGTGTTGCCATCTCGAGTTCCCCTTCATCTTGGTCTGAGGTGACTTTTTGTAATGCATTAAATTAACCTTCATTCCTGTCACCTCAATAGCTTGGGATTGGCCCCTGTATCATCGGGCCGAGAGCCCAATTAGGGTTTTAATCTCCTAGGAGTGCATGGGTACGCCTCCATTAAGTTTGTGTTCGGGCCATTAATTTAACCTGCTTTTGTTGTTTTTACGAAGCCCCAGTAGGTTGGTATCCCTGTGTCGAGAGGCCAGAGATCGTAGCTCTTTGAATGTGGTTAATGTTGGAGAGCTTGTCAGCTCTTTTCTAACTTGTCTGTAACAGTGAGGAGTGGCTCTGGAACTTTAGGAGCAAAGTATTGGGGGATTTGTGCCCTTGCCTAAATTATACCTCATTTACAAAATTGTAAATTTGTAAGCTAGGGGCTTGAAGCCCAAAATTGTTAACGTTCTGAATCTTGGATTTTCCAATTCTTGAAATTGTCATTGTACCTGTAACCTCATTATTTCACTGAGTGAAAAATTTGTTGAGTTTGTGGTTAAAAAGAAATATAACCTTTGTTTAAGTTTTAAATTAATTTTTGAGATTGTAGTTAGACCCATTCTACCCAGCACCTTCTTTCACCTCTGCGATCCACCAAACCACGGTAACAGAAATAAATATGAATTACTGGGAAAGCATGAGAGAAAAATAATTTTTAAAATTCAGACTGAGGTGTTAAGTTTGTTGCCGAATTGTTTATTTTTCGAATTTGATCATTTGTTCACTACCGTGGAACCAGGCGAGGAATCTCATTATGCCACACCCATTAAATTAATTTTGCATCAGAATTTTACCTGTAGACTGCATCATGTTTGTAGAAGCAGATCTGAGAAGGAAAGTCTATAAGTATTTTGGATATTCAGCCCAAAGCCTGGTTTGATCCTCTACAACTCCACCAACAGCTGTCATAGATATCCTAGGTGTCACTGAAGAGGCATACTAGGGAAATGAGGAGTGAGGTAGTTTCCCTTTGCTTTGCTCACTGAGTCAGAAGTTGCTACTACATATCATTCTGCCAAGCCTACTGAAATGCATGCACCAACCGACCATATGAGCGATATTTTCACAACATCCATAACAGGGACATGCTGCATAAGGAACGGTGTTACTAGAATCGCTCATACCTCGGTCATTTTGATATTGTCAAAGCAAAGGATGAGACTGAGACAGGTCAATGAAAGTAACAAATTTATTCTACCCCATACCAGAAGACATAGAGCACTGTAAACACTACTTCCTGCCAGTAAAGGCATGAAGGAAGGAGAAAAGCAAGTTAGACAGATGTTGACAAAATTAATACAATGGGCACCTTAATATTCGGACAACACAGATAATGGAATGTTTCCTGACATAATGCGTTCGCAAACAAATGTATATACAACAAACACACCTCCAACAATTCATGAGTATATACCCCACGTATCACAACAAAATTAAATGTCAGGCGAATTGGTGAAGTGTTCTAATAGCGATAGAAAAGGAAAATGAGATACTACACATCATTTTAATATTCGGACACGTCATCGTTACTCCATTTGCACGTGACTACGTTACCCAATTGCGGCAAGGGAGAAACTTGAGGAGTAGGATACGTTTCCCTGAACTTCACTACAGAAACACGTTTGAACAGCGCCAACTGGTTATTTTCCACGATGCAAAGAGGCGTAGTTGCACAGATATTGCAAAAATGTTGTGTATGAGTAAGAGTACTGCCAATGACATTGTACGGCGATTTAAAGAAGAGGATGGGATTGCGTCTATACCGCAAAACGGGTCAACTGAGAAAGCTAACTGATCGTGGTAAGAGACTTCTCTTAAGAAAAATAGTGAACGATCCTAAACTGAATGTGCCACAACTTGCACGGGAATTAGAAGAGGGAGCTTGTAAATCAGTGCACCCTGAAACTGTGCGCAGGACTCTTCGAAAGGCCAGATTTAACGAGAGGGCGTCGAGGAAAAAGCCATTTATCAGTGAAGTGAACCGAAGGAAAAGACTGAAGTTTGCCATGCAATATGTACACAAGGACAAAGAATGGTGGAAACTTGTGTTGTTTTGTGATGAGAGAAAATTTAATATTTATGGATCGGATGGGAGGAGAATGGCTTGGTGCCAACCAAATGACGAATTAAAACCGAAGCATTTGCAACCGTCAAACATGGAGGCAGGAATGCAATGGTATGGGCGTTATTTCCGTCTGCTGGAGTAGGTGAAATGTCGTTTATTGAAGATACAATGGACCATAAAGAGTATCTAGCCATCCTGAAGCAGAATTTACACCAAAGTGAAGCAAAACTTGGGATAAGGGACGTTTTTCATTTCTATCAAGATAATGATCCCAACCATAAAGCGTGGAATGCCCGAATGTGGCTGTTGTTGAACTGCCTAAAGGTGCTTGAAACTCCACCCCAGATCCCGGATCTCAATCCCATTGAGAATTTATGGAGTGAACGTGACAAGAGAGTAAAGAATTCCAGATTAACGTAAAAAAGAACTGGAACGAAAACTGATACAAGAATGGGCTAATATTAACCTCAAGGACACGGTAAATTTAGTTTGTTCTATGCCACAACGACTGAAAGCCGTGGCAATGCCACAAAGTATTAGGTTGATCTGAGTTGCACGTTACGCTACAGTTTCGGTCATTATGATCCTTGTGTCCGAAAAGTGTTTTTTTATGTGATAAAGTGACGACTTATTTTTTGTCTACATATAATTTTTGTTCTGAGACACTTATATTATTATGTAATCATATTGGAAACATTGGGGTTTTGTACTGTCAAACTTTCTTTTCTCTATGTGTCAAAAATACAAATATAATGTTCAGATTGTCACATGCATATGGTGTCCGAATATTAAGGTATGTATTCACGTTTCGGACCAAAATCTGTACTATTTTATCAATGTTTTTGAAATTTTTACAATGAAATACTTGCATTTACGGAAGATATTTACACTATAAAAATTTCACACTTAAGGTATCGTTTCCTAAATAATTGACAAAAACCCCAAAATTTTGCATTAATTTCCAAAAATCATAGCTTCCTGGAAAATAGTTCAATTCCAATTATTTTTGCGCATAATTCATCCTAATAATGCATATAATGTGATGAACTAAACAGAATTTAAGAATTTATTGATATCATATTTTTTATAATATATTTTGCATGGCGGTCAAAATTTTAGAATATTTAGATTTGTTTTTTCATTTGGTACCTTCTTATTATAGTCTTATTTATTATTATGTTTAGTTCAAAACATTCTACTTTTAATAAGCTTCAATTTGACATATCAATGTATTCTATAACTTAAAATTTGATGACGTTATGATTTTTTTGAAATATGAAAACTCTGGAGAAATTCACTGTGTGGAAAATTGAACTTGAACTTGGAAGTTTATTTCGGGATTGAAGTTACTTACTTTGGCTAATTAAAACCCTCCTGACGCATAAGGGCCGGTCCAGTCGTGTGGGAGTAGTGTGCCTACCTCTTAGCCGGAGGCCTCGGGTTCGATTCCCGGCCAGATCAGGGAATTTTACCTGGACCTGAGGGCTGGTTAGAGATCCACTCAGCCTACGTGATTAGAATTGAGGAGCTACCTGACGGTGAGATAGCGGCCCTGGTCTAGAAAGCGAAGAATAACAACAGAGAGGATGCTTCATGCTAACCACACGACACCTCGAAATCCGCAGGCCTTCGGGCTGAGCAGCGGTCGCTTGGTAGGCCAACGCCCTTCAAGGGCTGTAGTGCCAGTGGGTTTGGTTTGGTTTGATGCATAAGTAGGTCCCTCTTATTGTAGTATTTTGTCCTCTTTGAATCGTTTTCTTCCTCAGATACTTTCAGTGGTAACTTCAGCCAGAATCTTGACATGTTCAGTATATACTGCAGGTGCGGGCGGTGAAGGTAAATTCAAAATATACGAAAATTTTCTTGCTTCACTTCGCCCACAACCATTTAAGCGCATCCCATACACAATTCTTCTATTAGTTTCAGGAATGTGACCAATTCTCCATGATGTACACTAAGGTTCAGATTGAAAATCACTACTACTACACACCAAACTAACAAGAAAAGCCCAATTTGTTTACAGAAGTTTTTCAGCGATATTGATCCACATTTCATACAGACAGGACATACCAGCAAATATAACATTTTTTCTACAAATTCCACACTAAATATAATGTTAAAACTACCTTGAGAATCACCACAATTACTGTCATAATGCGAAGTAGAAAGTTTTAGACTCAGAAGTACTACTGACATTGCGAAGTTTATTTTTATTGTTCTCATTTTGGACTACTGTCTCAGTAATATTTCGTTTATTCATTGTATACTTATTTCCATAGCAACGGCGCTTTCTTTTATAGCCACTATGTCTATTACTACCCATTATTCACTTAGCAGAAGTTAGTTACTCAATATAAACACAAATAACACAGCACATGGCATTCATAGTTGGATTGCACAGCATTTATGCAAGATTCAACATTCCTTCACCAGAGATATATCATATGACAACCAATGCTATCTTTTGGTTCACAAAGGTACTACGTGGGGAAACACCAGTGCAATGTATTGAAATGTAATTATGTAGAAAAATCTCCTAGAGTATGGAAAGCTAGTGAATGTTAGCACCTGACCACGCCCCCGGAGCAGAGAAATCATGAACGCAGTGGTCCATTTAAATACAATTTACGGCCTTTCTGTATGTCTCAGGTCAATGATACTTACATATTTGGAAACTAGAAATTCCAGGCTTTCATTTGACATCAAAAGCCAAATATTGATTATTTTGACCTAAATCGCAGTTTCAAACGTGAATACATACCTTAAGATGACTCACTGTATTATTAAAAGGGCAGTAGCTTGGCCTGTACCATGTGAAATGAGATACATTTTCTTTTTCTGTAATATTTTTTAAGCTTTTCAAATCTTTGTCAAAATACAGGCAAAGTTTATTCATTCTTTATGAAATAAACTGTTACCAGTCATAAGTTCTAAAAAGGGATCCAAAAATGTAGACACGTTTTGATAATTAATATCTTTGGAACAAAATGACATACTATTGCTATTCTTGTACAGTAGCGTAGTCCATTGTATTCTCAAGAGATCACGTGAATGGTGCAACAATCTTGGAGCGCGTTTTCCAGCAGATGACAGTGCCACTAGCGGCGATTAGGGGAGGCGAGGGGGGGGGGGGCAGTCGCCGAGCTACTTTGTAGAGAAAACCTTGCATTTGTATTCCATTTTAGCTGGATGAAACAAGGAATTATAGGAATTATTGAAACGAGCGATTTGTACAAGCCCTGTTTTTTATCAGCTAATTATTTGCTTTAATTAATTAATAACGAAATTATTAGCGGAAATACGCAAAGAAGTCGTTCACGCGGTTAACCGATTTGTATAGCGCCAGTGGAGACTTTATGTGCTGTGAGGAAGGGTACGCGCGCATTCGTTAGTCTGGCAGTCTCTTTAGTGTCTGTTAGTTTTTTTTAGTTTTTAGTCAAATACTAAATGATTTTTAATTATATAATCACGCCGTACGTCTATTTAATTGTAATACATGTGTAATATTGTTCTTCTCGTGAAAGTTTTATTGTATAGTATTGAATCAAAATCTCAAATAAATATTATCAACACCGTTAAGTTGTTTGGCTGAGAATCCTTACCTCTCTGTCGAAATTCCATTTAGTAGCTTTCTTTTCCAGTTTTAATGCACAACGTATATATACCCCCCATGCTATATCCCACAAACCCGGGTACTTCGTTGTCTTTACATTTTTTTGCCCCCCTACTTCTATTTCCCAATCGCCGCTACAGGACAGTGCAGCAATGAATGAAGTATGATTGTCGTTTGAACAACGCAAGGCCGTATTGAAGTGGTACTGGAAATACGAAAACATGGAGGAACTGCGGCAATGACGTAGTGTGTACGGAACTCAGCCACCAACACGCACAGCAAAATATCGTATTCGGGATAAATTTGAAGCCGATGGTACTGTTCAGAATGTGCTGACCCAAAATGTCAACAAATCCAGCTTCCAGCGCTGCTGTGTTGCAACATTTTACCAGGTCACCTCAAAAATATGTGAAGCAGGGTGCACGTGAAAGCGGGGTAAGCCGATTAACCGCATGACAAATTCTGAAGGCTGTAAAGTGGAAAGTATATGGTCCAAGATCGTTGCACACTGTGAACGAGGATGATGAAAAATTAAGTTTATCGACAGAAGCCAGTTACACTGAACGAGCTACGAGAAGCCATCGAGGCGTACATTTACGCCGGCAACGCTGACACCCGTAGTTCGGTCAGCTGTTCGACGTTGTTTAACTGCTAATGGGTCACTTTGAACACACAAAAGAACCTTCCCTCCGTGCAAGGATTGTTCCATTAATATTGACTATCAAAGAGTGTCTACAGTTTTCTGGACCCCTCATTATGAAAAGATTTTCTCAAAGTCTTTGAAATACATAGGGGAGTAAATCATTTAACAAAACTCGTGACTGGTAACAGATTTTATTATTTTATGAGAATAAATTCACGGACAAGGCCTTTCCTAAAACATGGTTATTTTTAAGATTAACGTTATTTATCTTTTTAAATACTTTGAATCAATAATGGCTCCATCAATTCAGTAGAGCGAATATGTTCACTTTTCATGTCCCTTTTTAATAAAGACTGTCATGTTTTTGCTCACTTTCATCTTTTAATCCGTAGTTTCTTAAACCATACACATTAACACAGTACCTATTAATTTCCTTGACTGTAATGTGTGCTAAATTAGAAACATGCTGTAAATTTATAACAGTCAAACTGACTGAGAAACCGATTGTGTGTTTTCTTTGTAACTCTCTAAGCAGTTTAATGTACTTTTATCGGCAATGTTCTGTGACTACTTTGGCATGTTTTTGTTATTCTAAGAAGTTGATTTTCTTGCTTAAATTATTGTTGCCGTGGAGAGTTATACCAAGTATTATGCTGAGGATAAGTGGCCTCCCACGACTTTATTTGTTTCTTTGTAGTATTTAATTGGTTTTTGAATATGTAGGGTGGGGATTGCTATGTTGGATGCGGTTATGGACGGTTGGCTGTTGAGAGAGCTCCTGCATTATTGTAGTGATAAAGTAGTTAAAACCTATTAAAATTATTTAATTTGTGTGTGTGTTCCATTTAGTGCTATTTATATATTGGTGTCTAGTGCTTGTTGGTAGAAATTGGGAGTAGTTATATTTATTTGAATTTTATAATAAGTAAATCATTTGGTATTCAGTAGATTACGTTTTCTAGGTTAAATAGGCTAACTAAGTGTACTTTGTATCGAATTCTGGTTTAGGTCGTAATATTAACTTTTAAAACAAAACTTTTAAATATCTGTAGGTCCGTTGTATAATACTTACGAAGGCAGATTATCATAAGGAGTTGTAACTCATTGTAATTTCCGCCGCTACTCTTTCGATATTTCGTATAGATATCCGTTGAAACTATCACGAAGGTAATAATTTATTACATTAAATAACAAGATACGCCTGTAAACTTCGATTTAAAAAGAAGTTGAAGAGAATACACGGTAATTTCACTGGATAATTACGGTACTTAAAAGTTTTTTGGATTGTTGACCTTTGTTGCTACATGCACATGGTAGTTGTGTAAATAAATACAAATTCAGCTGATTCATTATTTCGATAATTTGTAGTATTAGTTCCCTGCATACTTTTTACTTTCCACCTTCGTTTATTCATCGAGTAAAAGTTATTAATCAAATTACTATATCCCAATAATATTCCAGTTCAAGCCCCCGGCGAGGTTTTGAGAGAAATTATTGTAGAAAACCTCTTATTTCTCAGCATTTAAGGACACTTTTATTCTCCGTCCCGCGTAGTATGGAAAATAATAGTAATCCACCAGCGGTACAAGTACATATTGTACCCGCCCCTATCCAGAAAAGGCTCCAGCAAAATATCTACAGGGCATTAACGGGTTGAAAATATGATAAAATTGGCGCTTATCTAACATCACCTTAATGGCATACAGGGTAGGAGAAACGGGGCATACTTAACTACAATGAGAACGCAATCAAATTAAAGTTTAAATCAATACACGCGATTTATTAAACCTTGATGACGATGGGAATGACGCATCTATATTCACAAATGAATTACATTAATTATTAACAATTGTTGTGGTTTATTATCGACTTGTAGTCGTGTGTGATGGATCTAGTATTGTTTATCGCAAAGCGATCCGCCCTGACGTGATAAGAACGGAAACATTTACAATAAACACTGAGGCTATGTGACATTATTGACAAATAAAATTAACATTTTCCAACAAGTCTGAGCGATCCCTATTCTGAAAACACACAATTCTTTCCCAACGAAATACAATGAAAGAAACTATACAAATGTTGAACAAACACCCGGGTTTGAACCGACTCTCAGTTGAATGCAAATTCGCCGCGCCGATGAATTAGACCCATCGCCGACGCTAATTATAGTCACAACATGTTACATAAACAACATAGAGAATCATATATTATATACAATGAACAATTGAGGCACCCCATTCTTCATTTCAGCATTGTAGAATACCAATGGCGGCGTGTAGAACTGAACTGACAACCCCTTGGGATGAAAGTAGGACACTGAAATCCCTAGCTAAATTATACTTAAATGAATAACAGCAGTAGTCTAACAAATACTAGTACCAATCACCGTGTCATTTATTATTTAATACTTCATTCTGGTGTGTTGAATATTTCCCATTATTGGCCGATTCCTACAGGCCTTGTTTTCTTAGCTCAAGGCTCCCCTCTTATATGAGCGGACACACACACACAAAACGTATGTTTACTAGATCAAGCGCCTCACCCCCTACCACGGGTGGTCAATGGTCTTGGCTTTCACAGGCATAACAAGCACTTTCTTTAACAAAATCACCTCATCCCGAAGTACGTTCACAATAAACTGAGGTCTATTCCTCATTAAGCAAATTGCATCGACTACCAATAACTCACCTCGATTCAACACATATTTTTTTATGGCCTAATCATGCCTTCAAACATCTCACCTATCTTTCAACACGACACCAATATTTGTACGATTACCGTCATTACAATTTATATTATTATTATTATTATTATTATTATTATTGCTGGGTTCATCATTACGCTACATTCCGACGTGATTTGCCTGGTAATTAGATCATACAGTGTGATCACACCGAACTTCCTCGCAATTACGATGTGATTAAATAAGCCAGCGGCAATGAATTCATAATTAAACCCTAATAAATTTGCGATTAGCACAAAATTAATTTCTAATTAAATCGTCACACGGTAATACAATATTTATTTATTTATTTATTTATTTATTTATTTATTTATTTATTTAGTCTGATCCAGGACACCCTAGATTTGCCATAAGACACAGAATAATACACAATAACAATTTTGAGGGAAGATAAAAAGATTAATGTTTAAAAAAATGATAGGTTACAATTAACCACGTTAAATGGCATGAACTCCATATAAATGGTGACGAAGAATCGAAACGGAGTATTTGATGATTGAGACGACTATCTCATCTTGTAGGCTTCTCGCTAGTTTATATTTTTGTCGCCATGTGACGAAAGATTTGGGAATTGTTCCCCTCGCGCCAAATAAAAGTCCAGTCACCGTAATTTTTTTAAGGTTATACGACTCAAGAAAGAAAGGGATGGTTGGATTATAGACATCCTTTTTCTCATTGTCTACGTCAGTCGGCTGAGAGGCTGAAGATTCAAAGCGTACCGTAGGATCAATAATTTCTGCTTCGTTCCTCCGTCTGTCAATCGCTATAATATCAATCCTGCGAGTGATGCCTCCTTCGGCGAGGCAGTGGACTTCTTCGTACACTTCTAGATTTTTGAGACGAAGAGCATTAGCAATCAGGTTTCTGATGATGTTATGGCGTTTGATCCTAAGCAGTTCTCCTTGAGGGCAACTCCCCAGCACATGTGGTAAGGTTTCATACTCACTGCAGTGTCAGCAGTGGCCAGTGCTGGTAGAACGTCCCGGCAGAGTACGTACTGGGGCAACCATCGCTGTCATCTTCAACATCTCCCTCCATTCCGAACAAGTTAAACCATCTCTTCTGGTAACCCAAGAATTAGCAGCAGGAATTTGAGCAAATAACTCAACACCTCTTCCTTTTTGTGGATATACACACCAAGCTTCAAATTCGCGTGTTCTAAGTATATCGCGCAGTTGTCTAACAGATTTCGTTGATGTCTCTTCATTGAGTTGAAGTTCAGATAGGCAGGGAGTTTTTATTGCTGTGAAATTTCGAACAGCATTTACGTGAGAATCATTCACAGCTTCTAGCTTAAGATTGATGTTCAGCTGTTGAAGGTACGCTTCCCAAGTAGCGCGCATTAGTGCTAACCCTTTATAGTTGTGTCACGAATAGATCATACTTGTCGGTGTGTCACTCGGAAGTTGTAGAATTTCTTTAAGTGCGCTTCTGATCATGTTGTCGGCTTTTAACAGACTTGATTTGGGATTTTTGTCAACCGAAACAGTCTGGAAGGGGTATATCAGTGTAGGGCCAATAAACTGATTTATTACAATCAATTTTTGATGCGGTTGGAGTAAGTGAGTCCTGGTAATCTGATCTAAGTTAGCTTTTAATTTTTCAAGTACCTGATGTTCATTGAAGACTAAAGTCTGTCTGAAAGTTGCCCCTAAATATTTTATTTCTTCACTATCATTTATACTTCTAATGTTTCCAGGGACCGTCACGATATCATCAGAATGAAGTTTACCATTTTCTATAATAATGACATTTGATTTGTCTGCATTTATATGCAAACTTCTTGAAGCAGATATATGACAGAAGTGACTAGGATTGAAGCTGTTGCTTGGTCTTTAGATATGATCATCAGATCGTCGGCAAAGCATAGGGATGTTAAAGGTACAGTGTTAGGACTCAATTGAAAACCATACATTTCTGATACTTTGATGTCTGTGAGTTCATCAAGGATGTGGTTTATACCCCAGTTAAATAAGAAAGGTGAAATGGGATATCCTTGCATCACTCCACATTTGATGTTTATCTTATCTGTATTACCACGAGCAGTTTGAACTTGTGTTGTGTTTTCTGTGAGAAGGTTGACTAGTAACTTCTTAATGGATCAGGGTAGTATAGAGTTCTCTATTGTCGCCTTTAAGTGACTGTGTCCAATACTATCGAACGCTTTGCTGATGTCGAGGAATACTACGCAGTCTGAAATCTTTTTCATTACAGCTGTTCGTAAAATGCCATTAACAATGTTCACGTTAATGAAAGAGCCAGGGGTCATGACAAAACCTCTTTGGAACTGGTCCAAAGGGATGTATTTCCTTACAATTTTATCAAGGATCTTACTTAATATGCGCCGAATAATGGAGCAAATACTAATCGGTCTCCATTTGGACAGATCATTCTCTTCACCGCCTTTATGTAGAAGAACAGTCCTCGCTGCCTTAAGAACCTCAGGAATGAACCCACTTTCAAATATTCTTCTGATGATTTGGGCTAAAATATTAGCAGCAAGTAGATCATAAACAGATTTCAATAAAACCTTATCCGGACCTGGGCTAGTGTCAATTGCTATGCTCTTGATAATAGAGAAAACTAAATCTTGAGATATTGAAATTGTATCATCTAAGGTTGCATTCATATAATCAATATAGGAGTCTCTCATGCAATCATTAGGAGTTTCAAATCTGTTCCTAAAATATCCTTCAACAACATCTTTCTCTAGTTTCAAATTATTAGTTCTTTTGCCACTTAAAATTTATCTAATTGCTTTCCTCCTTTGGTAAAAATATTCATATCGAGTCAGTTCATACTCGAATTTAGCCTTCCGACGTTGACGATCATTCTTAGAGGATCTCTGTGGGTTACTGGAGGTTTTATACTGTCAGTTGTTATTTTTGTAAGTGCCACGTTTACGAGCTTCAATATATCTAGTAACTGGACTCTTTGGACCTGGCAGTAGGTCTGTAGCTGTGGCAAGGAAGTTTACAAAATTAGTGACTTGTTCGTTGAATTCAGCATCACTCAATTCATGCTGAAAAATACCTCGCCATTTACTCAGTTCGTCGTGGTAAGGTTTATTTTTTGCTCTCTTTGATCAGAGGTTATTTCCAACTTCGTTGATTGACCATTTTTACTAGAAATAGGAATAGGATCTGAAGGTGGAATTTTGGACTGGCTAGGTGTAGTCATAGATGGATTCAACAAGCAGGCTCTGTATTGCTCTGGGTGTGATTTACTGATATGTATCTTAAGGCCTTTATACATTTGCCCGCAAAATTAACATTGTGTTTTGTTTTCAGTGGTACTCTTATTGATGTCATTTGCAGCCATAGTACAGGTTGCATAACCTCGATAATATAGTTACAGATTACATTTGTCAATGATGATAATTTATTTGGCCCATGGACATTATTTCTATGAAACTGTAGAATATATCAGAAAGTAGGGATGTGTAAATTACTTCGTCTTGTAAATGCAAACCATGAACTGAAGTTATTATAGTGAGATATTTAAAGAGAGTTAAAGATGGCAAGAAGAGAGAAACAAAAATATTGAGAACATAGCCTAATTCAGACGTTGCTTGCAAATTTCATTTCTGTTTGTGCTTAGTAGTGACATACGGTACCGGTTTTGTAATTAGAATACATCTGAACGTAGTTAAAAAATTATTGTAGTGTACTGTACAGTAGTATACGAGTAATATCCTATTAGATTTTAGTGTGCTAATTTTATTATTGAAAAATATTTGTGTAGTACCGGTGTAGTAGAGGTATCCGTAGAAACTCTTACTAAAATTATGTTGTTGTAATTAGCATAGGCTTAAATGCAGTTTGAAATTGAGTAGTTCTTGTGTATTCCTTTTGTTATTCAGTATTTAACAGCAGTTTTTATCCTGTTAGGGGTTGTAGGGTAAAAATAGAGTACGACTAAGTAGTATTGTAGTGTAGGCGTATATTACCTTATCGTCGTGTGATCTTTGAGTACTATCCAAGATAATATAGCCCTCCGTTCATTTATTTTTTTGCAAATAAGTTATTTTATCTTTCCTTTTCTTTTCATTTTTTCCGTAAACAATGGCTAACGGGTGCAGGTGTAGGAACTGTGGGTGTGGCGAGGCATTGAGGGGTATGAGGGAGGAGTTGGAGTGTTTGAGGGAGATAATTAGGATTCTCGCAGAAGACAGGAAAGAAGATAGGACTCCCTCAAACGATGTACACGAGGGAGGGGAAGGAAAGGGGGAGTTTTAGAAGACAGGTGGTCTAATGTTCTAAGGGGAAGGCGATTGGAGGCTAAGGGCTCTCTTCAGGATCAGAATTCAGGACAGGTGTCCGTGCGAAATCGGTACGAGTGACTCCAGGTAGAACAACACAGCGGAGATGAGGGACAGGGAACTGTTGCTGAGATGTGTTGAAGTAGGTGGAAGGGAAAAGGTAGGAAAGGGAAATGTAGAGCAGAGGACAGGAAAAGACAGGTGGAACAGGGTCACGGGAGGGATAAAAGGGAGGAGGAAGTAGCTTCTACAGCTCTCAGGAAAAATAGGGCTGACCAGGAGGTGAGGAGGTCAAATGAATTGGGTAGGGTTGAGGCTCTGGTCATGGGGGATTCCATCGTTAGACATGTGGGGAAAGTGTGTGGAGGAAAGGGAACCAGGGTAGAGTGTTGTTATCCAGGAATTAGGTTGAGGCGGATGTTGAGGAAAGTATAAGAGAGGGTGGAGGGGGAGGAGAAGGTGGTAGTGTTTCACGTTAGTACCAACAACGTAAGGCAAGCTTATATAAGTACCAACATACTTCGGGATGTGTGGGATCTGGTAAATGAAGCACGGGTGAAATTTAAGGAAGCGAAGGTTCTTATTAGTGGAATACTGTGTAGGAGGGATACTGACTGCAGGGTGATTGGGGATTTAAATGAGACTATGTAGTGGGTATGTGGGAAACTGGGAGTGAAATTTCTAGATCCTAATGGGTGGGTAGGAGATAGGGATCTGCGCTCAGATGGCCTTCACTTAAACTGCAATGGTGCGTATAAGTTAGGAAATTTGTTTGGAAGCGTAATAGGAAGGTACATTCAGGGAAACAGGGTGGCCTAGGGAGCGGTGATAAGGGAGCAGGGAACTGGAAATCAAGTAGGGATGACATAAAACTGTTAGTGTTGAACGGTAGAAGTATTGTAAAGACGGGAATAGAATTAACTCTTTCCAGCTCAAATTTATTTCACCGAGGAAAACAAATATTTTTCTTGAAAATCCCCCTTAAGTAGGTATGAAAAAAGTTTGTGTGTCAAAATCCTTGCATTTTTGGAAAAATTATGAAAATGGAAAAATGATTTCAATTGGAATCATTGGGCAATACGAATGCGAAAGTTCTGAAATATGAAGCTTAATATTACACAATAGTGCCGACCCTGTCGTGTAGGGGTAGCGTGCCTGCCTCTTACCCGGAATACCCGCGTTCAATCCCCGGCCAGGTCAGGGATTTTTACCTGGACCTCAGGGCTGGTTCGAGATCCACTCAGCCTACGTGATTAGAATTGAGGTGCTAACTGACGGTGAGATAGCGGCCGCGGTCTAGAAAGCCAAGAATAAAGGCTGAGAGGTTTCGTCGTGCTCACCACATGACACCTCGAAATCTGCAGACCTTCGGGCTGAGCAGCGGTCGCTTAGTAGGCCAAGGCTCTTCAGGGGCTCTAGTGCCATGGGGTTTGGTTTTTGGTTTCGGATTAGATTTGACACTCAATGTCAAAGAATGTTCCAAACATGTAATAGCGTACTATAGTATGTTATGAAGAGTGGGGGTAATGTAAAATTGTGAATATCAGTTACATTGTGCAATACAACATTATTTGGACATGTCACCTGAGCACACACATTTAAAAATGAAGCGTAATTTGTCAGTTCTCGTCCATATTCATTTTTTTCATATGGAAGTCTTCGAAACTTTTTTATGAACGACAGAGAGCAACGCAACGTTTTGAGCATCGGAGCTTTGAATAGGTCTTGATAAACATGCCCTTTTGCTTCTAGTATTCAGGCCAGTGACCAATCTGGTCAAAGTGCTTGTTCACTAATGGAAGTTTCGGAGCAGGTGAAGATACCCGATCTGAAAAAGGATGCCCTCTTTCCTTTGATTCAGTTTTTCCAGCACTCATCAATGCAGACGCTATAGAAGCCTTGAACGCAAGGAGTGACCGGACCTTTTTTACATGATTTAGCTTGCAATGTCTCCTGTAAAGAATCCAAGCATCAACAGCACACTCATCCAATACAGAAAACACAACTCTCAATCTATTATGATAGAAGGAAGTCATTGAATTTGACAACACTACATGTACTTCATCTAGAACACTGCACACCAGAAAAGCCCACTGATTCCAGTTGGAATCATAAATTATTTGATCACTATATCATTCCCGTTCTTATTTAATGGTCAAATAAATACTGTTCATAAAAATTAAGCTGAAAGTCATACATAGATATTCATTCTAGCTTCATAGAGATGATATATTAACGGTAGAAGAAGTGTTGAATATCGCAAAACAACAAACTGTTCATAACATTGACAGAGCATATCATTCACTGCTATTACACACAAATGCTTGTGCAGATCATTCTGACAGCTTGACACATCTATGCATATGAAGCCAAAGCTTCCAAGGAATAAACTATATCTGGCAAAGAGTTACTTAGTAAAATCACAGAAAGTATGAAAATTAGTGATTCCATTTGGAGTCATCGGCCTGGAGAGGGTTAAGTAATTTAATAGATATATATTTACCAGATATTGTGATAGGAGTTGAATCATGGCTGATAAATGATAATGGATGCAGACATTTTCTCACGGAAATGGAGTGTGTATTATAGAGATAGGATAGGACTGGCGGGAGGGGGAATATTCATTCTGGTTAAAGAAGAATTCGTAAGCTACGGAAAAGTTAAAGATGCCATACATGAAATTCAATGTGTGAGCTCATTTCTAAAGATAATAGTCAACTCGATATATTTGGAGTGTACAGATTGGGAAAGGGTAGCGCTGTCATGGATTCAGAATTATTTGATAAGATAATCAGCTATCTGGGAAACGACATGGAAAGGAATGCGATGGTAGCGGGAGAGCTGAATTTACCAGATGTCAATTGGGAAGGAAATTCGAACGACAGGAAGCATGACCACCAAATGGCAAATAGGTTAATATGGGAAGGACAGCTGATTCAGAAATTGATGGAACCAGCTAGAGGGAAAAATATATTGGATGAGGTGGTGGTAAAATCAGATGAGTTCTATAGATAAACTGAAGTAATGGATGGTATTAGTGATCATGAAGCTGTTTTTGTCGTAGTTAAAAATAAATGTGATAGAAAGGAAGGTCTTAAAAGTAGGAATATTAGGCATTGCTATATGGCTGATAAAGCAGGCCTGAGGCAGTTTCTAAAAAGTAATTATGATCAGTGGAAAACGGTAAATAAAAATGTAAACAGACTCTGGGATGGGTTTAAAGCCATTGTTGAGGAATGTGAAAACAGGTTTGTACCTTTAAGGGAGGTAAGGAATGGTAAAGACCCACCTTATTATAATAGATTAACAAAGAGCCTTAAGACGGAGGCACAGACTGGAAAGAAATAGAGTTAGAAATGGCTGTGAAAGTAAGGAGAAGTTGAAGGAACTTACTAGACAATAGAATCTAGCAAAGAAGTTAGCAAAGGATAACATGATGGCAAACATAATTGGCATTCATACAAATTTTAGTAAAAAATGGAAGGGTATGTATAGGTATTTTAAGGCAAAAACAGGTTCCAAGAGGGACATTCCAAGAAAAATTAATGAACAATGGGAGTGTGTTTGTGAGGAACTTCAAAAGGCAGAAGTATTCAGTCAGCAGTATGTAAAGATTGTTGGTTACAAAGATAATGTCCAGATAGAGGAGGAGATTAATGCTAAAGAAGTATTGAAATTTACATATGATAACAATGACATTTGCAGTAAGATACAAAGGTTGAAAACTAGAAAATCGGCTGGAATTGATAAGATTTCTAGGGATATACTAAAGACAATGGGTTGGGACATAGTACCATATCTGAAGTACCGGTACTTATTTGATTATTGTTTGGTCGAAGGAGCTATACCAGATGAATGGAGAGTTGCTATAGTAGCTCCTGTGTATAAAGGAAAGGGTGATAGACATAAAGCTGAAAAGTACAGGCCAGTAAATTTGACATGCATTGTATGTAAGCTTTGGGAAGGCATTCTTTCTGATTATACAAGACATGTTTTCGAAATTGATAACTGGTTCGATAGAAGGCAGCTCAGGTTTAGGATAGATTATTCCACTGAAGTTCAACTTGTAGAATTCCAGCAAGCTATAACAGATATCTAGGATTCAGGAGGTCAAATGGACTGTATCGCGATTGACCTGTCTAAAGCATTTGATAGGGTGGATCATGAGAGACTACTGGCAAAAACGAGTGCAATTGGACTAGACAAAAGAGTGACTGAATGGGTGGCTAAGTTTCTAGAAAACAGATCTCAGATATATGGAGTAGGTGAAGTTTTATCTGACCCTGTGATAATTAAGAGGGGAATTCTTCAAGGCAGTATTATTCGACCTTTATGTTTTCTTATATATATAAATGATATGAATAAAGAAGTGAAATCAAAGGTAAGGCTTTTTGCGGATGATGTTATTCTGTATAGAGTAATAAATAAGTTACAAGATTGTGAGCAACTGCAACGTGACCTCGATAATGTTGTGAGATGGACAGTAGGCAATGGTATGTTGATAAACGGATTTAAAAGTCAGGTTGTGAGTTTCACAAATTGGAAAAGTTCTCTCAGTTTTAATTACTGCATTGATGGGGGTGAAAGTTCCTTTTGGGGATCATTGTAAGTATCTAGGTTTTAATATAAGGAAAGGTCTTCATTGACGTAATCACAAAAATAGGATTGAAAATAAAGGGTACCTATCTCTGCACATGGTTATGACGGTGTTTAGGGGATAATTGGTGAAAGGGCGATTAAACCCAAAGTTATTTATGACCGCAATCTCGATCCGCTTATCGGATACTCTGAGGCGCAATTAAAGGAATCGTTAAGAAGTTACAAAGTCGCTATCAGATTTCTCTGCTTCTTTCGTAAATTACTTATTTCGTTTAAGCATATTGTAAGAAATACGTTGTAGAAAATAAGTCAAACAATTGCTCTTGGTCTATCTTTGATCTCATATCTGTTTGCTGCCTTCTGTAATTACTAGTTTTAATGAATTTTTGTAGTTTTTCATATTCAAACGTGTTGTAATGAGCGGGCGAGACAGAACAGTAAAGAGAACTCTAGCGGCACTTGCTGGAAGTATCTGGAGGACGAGTCTATAATAGTGTGCTGTACTTTCCTACCTTGTGTATCTCGTAGGCAACGGCTGGGAACAATGTTTTTTTCACTGCCTGCTCGATCTGCATCCGATGGCTGCTATACTGCCTGCTCATTCCATATTCAAACGCGTAACACGACTTACAAACAATCTGCCGCTAGATCGCAGCACCTGACGAAGCCAGTTATTGCGTGAATACAGCTAGATAAGCATAGAAGCAAAATTTAAAATCTGAAAGGAACAGAAAAATTAAAGAATTGTACGTATAAAGTGGTGCTCTAGTGAGTGATAGCTTCAGGACTTTTCGAGAAAGAGATTTCGACGAACAAGAAAACCTGGAAACTTTGTCTGTATGGTACTTCCCTACATGACTAGGCAGAGGTTTCACGAATTTGGCTACCACAGTTTCTGACACAAGTTCCTGGTTCTTACTGTTACTAAAACCCTTTAAAATCTTGCAGTGGCACAAAGAGGGTAGAACATAGTATATTATAGTCTGGAGCAGACTAGCAGATTTCTTGCAGTACGATACGGTAGAGCCGCCTCAACAAATTTCTGTAGCCCCATAATTAGGCCAATAAATCGTTGCTTGGGATAGCGCAGGCATCCTCTATCCGACTGTCCGATTAAGTTCATCAACGGGGATGCATTAACTGATGTGGAAACGTTACTGAAGCACGTGCTACATTGTTCTTTCTTCGATTACACGCACTAAATAACCACACACTAATGCATGGGAAGCAGTTTCCAAAGTGACACACACCAACTCAGGGAACTCACGAACATCTTCCAGTAAATCAAGTACATACTCAGCGGGCATCACTGGTTCTGTTTCGTCAAGTCCGGAAGAGGATACTGAGGCAGAAAATTTTGAATTTTGCTTATGGATAACGTTAGCAACATCGTTGGACATTAAAATACTGGATTTTAGAATTCTCTTTATAGAATTCTGAGTAGCCCGGGAGTCAGTCATGTCATTCCACCCTCCTCCCATTCTTATAGAACTAAACATACCTTCAATTGGATCGCCTGAAAAAGCCCGTGTCATGGAATGATATACCACGGCATTGTGGTTTCCTTTTCTTCGATTTGCAGAATACGCAGCAGTACATAATTTTCACTGTAAACAAATATAGTACTACGGTACCCTACTTCCCGCTATTTCATTCCGAGAGTTCAGGAGCCGTTTGGTGCTGCCACCTGCGGTGGGTATTTGTAAATGGAGTGTTTCGTCACGGCCGACTGGATACCTCGCTGCGCTCCTCATACCGGCCTTGACAATCGCTTGTGAAGCCCAGCATAAAGCTGTAATTGGAAAGTTTCACCATAATGCCGTTGGAGCGCTGGTCTACTACCCAAGTTGCCGCATTTCCAGTGTTATTTTTTGGTTTTGCTGTCGTAAATGTTGGCAATGTGTTCGCAATGAGGTGCTTGTTGGCTTGATAATGAGATCTGATAGTTATGCGCTAGTGAGTTTATTTTTTATTGTGTAGTGTGGCGATTATATTTTTTAAATTGTGTTTACAAATCTTGGAATTTGAGACATTCGTGTGCACTTTTTCGTACTTCGAGCAGAAATTCTATGGAAACAAGAACAAAGAGATTTCTCGCTGTAACTTCGTCCTGAACAAGGATTTTAATTTATGTGCTAATTCTTTCTTTAATGGTGTGTTGATTTGTTTTTCTTTAACTGAGTTAAGAAATAGTCGAAAACTAAGACGAAACGAGAGTGTTACCTGCTTTTAGCCACTCCGTAGTGTGCCTTTTTGTATTCCGAACAGGAAAAAAGCAAAGGGACACTATCATTTCACGAATTCTCTGTAGACCAGGACAAAACTACGGAGTGGCTAAAAACAGGTAACACTCTCGTCTTAGTTTTCGGTTTCTATGTCGGGTATTTATCTTCGTTCTTTCTTCTTTTCTTACTCTGTTTACCCCTCCAGCGTTGACTTTTCTCTCGCACTCAGTGAGGGATGTCACCTCTACCACCTCAAGGGTAGTATCCTGGAGCGTGAGACTGCGGGTCCGGGATACAACTGGGAAGGATGACCAGTACCTCGTCCAGGCGGCCGCAACTTCTATGCTGATCAGGGGCCTTGTGTTGGGAAGATTGGAAGGCATAGCCAAGGAAGAGGGAAGGAAGCAGCCATGGCTTTAAGTTAGTTACCATCCCGGCATTTTCTTGGAGGAGAAGTGGGAAACTATGGAAAGCCACTTCGAGGATGTCTGAGGTGGGAATCGATACCACCCTCTACACAGTTGACCTCCCAAGGCTGAGTAAACCCCGTTCCAGCCTTCATACCACTTTTGAAATTTCGTGGCCGGGCCAGGACCCGAATCCGGGCCTCCGGGAGTGGCCACTAATTACGCTAATCAGGTATTTTTACCCATGAATTTTCTTTCATAGAATAATCCTTTAGGCGGTGTCGTATTTGCCATATGACAGCAACACAACACATTTTTGTTCAAGATAATCTGAACTTTAACATTTAAACACTGACAAGTAAGAATCACTACTGCTATGACGGTAAGGTCAACGTACGAAGTGTTGTTACCTGAGCAATGGGGCCGATGACCTAGAAGTTAAGCCCCTTTAGACAACAAGCATCATCATCATCATCATCGAGAAGAGAACAGTTTACAATTTATTTACTCAAAATACTTTTCTCTCACTGAATTTTTATTCAAAATTCTTCTTCTTCTTTCGCTATTTGTTTTACGTCGCACCGACACAGATAGGTCTTATGACGCCGGTGGAATAGGAAAGGGCTAGCAGTGGAAAGGAATCGGCCGTGGCCTTAATTCAGGTACAGCCTGATGTGAAAATGGGAAACCACGGTAAACCATCTCCAGAGCTGCCGACAGTGGGGTTCGAACCCACTATCTCCCGGATGCAAGCTCACAGTTCACAGCTGCACGCCGCGCGGCCAACTTGTTCCACCCTACTGCATTTCAAGTAAAATTTATTGTCTGAATTTAGCATGGCCAGCTTGCCCGGTATTTAATATTCTAGTGAAAGGTACGAATGAAATGAAATCTGAAACTATATATATATTGAAATTAACATTTAAACATGTTTGAGTCAAAATATTTGTGTTCTGCATACAACGAATGTGGAAAAAGTAAGACTCTTATGTTTTGTCCAGCCCCTCCCTGAGAGCAGCGCTTGAAGAATTCTAAAACTCTAATTTGTACAATGACACTTAATTTCAATATTAACATCAGAAGACAAAAGCATTGTGGTAAGTTCTGCTATGTATCTAAATGCCATTATAATAAAAACGATTACTATTATTCCTCACAATTAAGGAACGTCTGTTGGACTACTCCATCCTCCGCAGTTTCATTTCACGACGTTGTTTTGGCACATATAATGAAAGTAGCCCTTAGGATTAATCATTTTAACAATATTAGTCAATGTAACATACTATATTATTCCCTAAATTAAGATACATCGGCAATCAGAGTCAATATCAGAACGTCAGCTGGACTAAGTCATCTCCCCGCAGTTTCATTTCACGATATCATTTTGGCAAATATCAACGAAAGTAACCTTTAAAATTAATCATTTTAACAGTATTAACCCATTCTCCATAGCTCTCATTTATGATAAATCGGCAACCAAAGTCAATATATTTTCCATAAAGAAGTATGCATTTCTACCACAAATAGATAGGTCGGTCGCCAGTGCGTGGACCCGATTGTCAAGGCCGGTAAGGAGCTAGCTAGAGCGACGCATCAAGTCGGCCGTGGTTTCGTTAATGCCGTGTTAAAATGTAATGAGCAGGCAGTATAACGATTCGGTGTTAGGCTGTTGTGCAGTGCACACGTCTCTCTCCAGTCACTGGTGCAGCGGCTTTTTCACGTCTTTAGATAAGTAGAGTGCTTTGTGTTTTGTATCCTAGTAATTCTTCCCTTGTAGTTGTATAGGTGCTTGTATAGTGTAATCACCTTTCGGAGTACTATGTCTGTAGATAGTGGCGATGGCCCTTTAGGAAGACCTCCTGATATTGGCAAGGATGCCATGAGTGAGGACTTACACATGGACGCTAGTAATACTGATACCCAACGAGACAGTTCTCAAGATACAAAACGTGACATGGATCAGCGTCAGCACGTTCCTGTATCTACATATTCTAACACTCATCTTGGCCCCTACATAGTTTATGTAGAATCAACCGAATCTCAAAATAAAATAGGACATATTCACCCTATGACTCTGGGTCGGATTTTCTATGAGAGGCAAATTGGTGAAGTCAAGGCCATCCATAGGAAGGGAAGAAATAGGATCCAAATTACTTTCATGTCTAGCAAGGCTGCAAACGCCTTTCTTTCTCATCCCATTCTTAAAGAAAAGAAAGTGAAAGCTTTTATTCCGTCCTCGAATATTCATCGAGTAGGGGTAGTACGGGGAGTAGATACTACTATTTCCGAATCCGACATTCTCACCTATTTAGAATCGCCATATCCTGTAGTGAAAGTACAACGTCTAAATAGACGATCATCCAAAGAGGGAAAAACTGAATATATTCCTACAGGTACTGTGAAGGTTGTATTTGAAAGTCAACAACTTCCGAAAAGTGTGTCCATTTTTAAGGTCATTTTAGAGGTTCAGGCATTTATATTCTCTCCTTTATTATGCAAACGATGTCAGTGGTATGGACATACCGCTACTAATTGTCGTTCCAGGGAGCCGAGATGTGAAAAATGTTCACTTAATCACTCTACCGAAGATTGCACTCACCAACTAGTTAAATGCGCTAATTGTGCAGAAAATCACCCTGCGGGGGCTGAACGTTATGAAATCCACAAACAACAGAAAGAAATCAAACGCATTATGAGTGTTGAAAACAAATCATATTTAGAAGTAAAAAACTATTTTGCCCCATTAGAGTCCATATCCAACCCCCTTATGATGCCACAACATTTCCCTCCTTTATCCAATAGACCTTCCCAATCGGAAGAAACTCTCCCGCGAAAGCGTAAATTTACTATGGTGGTTAGTAACCCTCCCCGCCCACCCGTTAAACCAGGTTATGACAGGGCATCATATCTGAATTTGATAAGTAATCCGAAGACGGTTCCAGAACATTCTGGCACTCCAGTAGTGCGTTTGATGCCTGCTACTCCTAACGAGCCTGCATCTACATCACGGAAGTCAAGTCACCAAGGGCAACCTTCGGATCCCCACGCACAAATATCAGCATCTCCCTCTGTCATGGCTCTACATTGTAATTCAAATGTTAATTCTAATGAAAAATGTCGAAACGTCTCTAAAAAATTTGAAGATTTAATGGAACACATGGGACAAAACGTCCAATGGAAGCATCTGTTAAAGTCATTACATGATGAGGTTCTTCTTTTATTGGGACATTCCACTACTTCCAAGTAAAACATGGGGTTACTGCAATGGATTTGTAGGAGCATATTAAATAAGCAACATGAATTAGTGAGTTTGATAAATTCTCTTGATCCTGCGGTAATTTTATTGAGCGAAACTTGGTTGAAAACTCATTTTCATTTTCGTATGAAAGGTTTTACGGTCCTACGGCATGATGCATCCATCTCTGGAGGTACATGCATTTTACTCAAACAAGACATCACTTTCAGGAAGCCCCATTAAACTATATTATACCGGGAACTCAAGTCCTTGTAGTAAAAATTCAAGATTGGTACGTGGTTACAATATACTGCCCGCCGTGGATAAAAGGTAACTATGCCCAATGGGACAACATCTTATCACAATTCTCACAAAAAGACACTCTCATAAGTGATGATTTTAATGTCCGCAATCCTCTTTGGGGGAGCATATCTAGTTGCCCCAAAGGGCGGAATATTGAAAAAATCACCGTAAAACAGGAACTGGTTTTCCTCAACGACGGTTCTCCTACTCGTCTAACAGCTCCTAACATTAATAAAAGTTCAGTAGATCTCACTATTTGCACAGTTGATTTGGAACACAAAACAAATTGGAATGTAATTTATGATACCCATCAAAGCGACCATTTCCCCATTCTAATAGATATAGGCCCACAGGTTCACAGGAATGTCTCTCACTTTACTGCATCCCGTAATCTCCGCTCGTTTGATTCTACACTATTCACGACCTTTCTCGCAGATGAAATACGCTCTACAATTCCAGATCCACATATTCTTGACTATGATCTACTATTATCCTTTATCCATTCTTATTTAGATACCTATCATCCTATTGAACACAAGCAGCTTTTTAAAATGCAGAGCAATTCTATTCGTTGGTGGGATTCCGAATGTGCTTCTTTAGTTCGTCGAAGACAAGCTGCCTTAAAAGCTTATAGAACATATGGCACCTATGATCACTATATCCAATATAAAAAATAGTCGCTTCTATACAGACTATTTTTAATGCAAAACGACGAACAACGTGGAAGGTATTTGTCACATCTATCAATCGACAAACTCCTATCAAAGATATATGGGCAGCCATCCAACATTTAAGTAATGCTCACATAAATTTTGTTTCTCAATCGCACCCTAACGGAATTGCCCAATTTTACCACCAACTAACACCAGATTACGTGGAACCTTCTTATGAATACAGTTTAATACCTGCCTCCGAAAAATTTTCTAATCTATTACAGAATATCTCCCTCCATGAACTAGATATGGCACTCGAACATCGGAAAGATACTAGTCCGGGCAGAGATTCTATAACTTATAAAATGTTGAAATATCTACCGTCCCACGAGTAGTATAATAGGCGGATTCGGCGGCCTCCTCCACCCGCGAGAAATTTAAATTTTGGCGCGATATTTGAATTTGTAAACAAAGCCTCGTGCTTTTTGACAGCTGTCATCGACAACAACGCATCGCTAACCTCACTGCTGCCATCCTGACGCGCCTAAACCTCAGTGGTACCAACTTAACCTAACAAGCGCGAGATTTGAATTTGTAAACAAATCCACGTGTTTTTTGACAGCCACGTGCTTTTTGACAGACAACAACGCATCGCTAACCTCACTGCTGCCATCTTAACGGGCCTAAACCTTAGTGCTACCAACTTAACCTCACTAGCGTGAGATAAACAAATCCACGTCCTTTTTGACAGCTGCCATCCGCCATCTTTAATCAAGAGAGCGCCGTGCTGCACTCTATGTGGTGGCGGCAAAGTCGAAGTGCTTTACAAACTCACGTGCTTTTGTCATACGCCATCTTTAATCCAGAGAGGACCGTGCTGCCTTCTTTGTGGCGGTGGCAAATTCCACGAGCTCTTGTTTGGGAAACAAACTCACGTGCTTTTTTTCTGACAGCTGTCATCCGCCATCTTTAATCAAGAGAGCACAGTTCTGCCCTCTTTAGCTACTTACCTTTGAAATGTGGTGGCGGATAATTTGAAAAATGCTTTTTGACAGCAGCCATCTTTGAGCACCGTGGTGCCCTCTTTAGCTAGATACCTGTGGTAGCAGACAATTCTACGTGACAGCAGCCATCTTTGAGCACCGTGCTACTCTCTTTGTGGTGGCGACAAATTCCACGTGCTCTTGTTTGGAAACAAACCTATGTGCTTTTCTGACAGCTCCTATCCGCCATCTTTAATGAACAGAGCACCGTGCTGCACTCTTTGTGGTAGTGGCAAAGTCGAAGTGCTTTACAAAGCCACATGCAGCTGTCATTTGTCATGAGAGCACCATGCTGAACACTGCATTGTATGACTACAATCAAACACTGTTTAGAAAGAAAAAAATATCTTCTCAACATACTTACTAAGCTGCTCTTCTTCCTCTGTCAAGGTACATCTCTATGGAACATGCATTGCAAAAGCAAGAGTGTGCAAGTTTAGACTTGAACACATGCTACCATTCATAGTTCGATGTTGTTGAACACTGCATTGCAAGACTAGAATCAAACACTGTTTAGAAAAAGAAAAAATTCTCTTCTCAACATGAGGTAGACAATAACATACTTACCAATCTGCTCATCACCTTCTTTCTTGCTTTTCTTCTTTGAGTAATAAACGAAACTCTATCTTGCAAATAAGGAGCGGGAGGAAGGTACTACCTAACCTAAAATAAAAGAATATGCCATTTCTACATTATTTATTTACATCTTGTATGTACAAGTTTTATCTCGAATCATTTTACCCTAGTCATGTTTGCGTACTTCTCCTTTTCTCGACACAATTCTTGTATGTACAAATTTAAACTTGCCGTACTACGCTCTCAGCGTACCTCTCCCCATCTTTATACAATATGTACAGTGAATTGTGATGTAAGACAGCTTAACGTATATATTACAAAGTACACACCTCTAGCATAATGATTACACACATCTGCTTTATGTAAAGTAGTACCTATAAATACTAGTATGCCCCAGGCTAGAGTGTTGGTAGAATTTGGAATGACAAACCGTTTGCAATCATCATTATTAAGGGCTACCTTACTAATTAAATGAGTGTACAACTGGTGCTTCTTGTTTCTAATGACAGACATTTGCTTATGCAAAATAGGTGGATTACTTTTAATGCAATTGTTATAGTTTTCAAAACTTAGCTGATTCTGAACGACATTCTTTTAACCCCCTTCAATCTCCTTATTTGTAGTTCATTTAAGAGTTTTATGCAATATGACTTGGATTTAGTACCTACAAATGAATCGATAATATTCCCAGCACATTCATCTTTCATTTTACCTAGAACCTTTTTGTTCACTAGCGGTAGATGATATTGATTATTTTTCTGGATAGTTACTTGTATCAAACCTACCCAAGTCTGGCTTTATATCATTGTAACAGTCATCAGTTTTGATTTGATAAATAAACGAATCGGTATCTGTGTAGAGCAAATGCGAATTATGCGCGTACTTCTTCATCATATAATCGTAATGGAATTCATACATGAGTGTTTTAGCCAATTCAAGTACTGCAAAGCCGACGCAGGTAGGTTTGTCATACTTAACCTTAACACGATTCATCTGTATAATAACTAAATTCTCATGTATGATAGTGGAGCTGTGGAAATTTGGTTTACTTATTAAATAGTTAGCACCATACCTTTTCTTAATATTTTCCCAGTTTGTAATCAATTTTACATCAACGCGTTTGTCAACATTTTCCATAGTCTTACCAAACACGCTGTTATTCATGAGCTTGTAGAAATCTTTTTCAAACTCGTTAACCGCATTCGTTCTTAAATTATTGTTCAGATCGATATATGGCTTTAGCCACGGTGACTGATTAAATTCTAGTACGCGATGAATTTTGGATAACTTCAAACAATGCTGCAAACACTGTTTTAAATTTCGGTAATGAACGATATACTTAGATTTATCACACAAATTAGCAATTAGCATTTTCGTCGTTGATGCGATGTACGGGGACTTCATATTTTCAGGGCAGAACGGTAAGTCATTATAAGAAGTGTGTAAATCTTTAGGATACCGTAAGTCAACTTCGAGGAAATAGCCTTTATCAGCTTCATCGCCTAGGGCGTGCAGCTGTAAAGCATCAATTTCGCACTGCGTTAGCCAGCGGAAACCACTCACCGGTAGATGCTGACTCATCGCCCACCCATACTGATTATTAGCATCGAGATAAACAATATACTGAGATTCCTGACTAGAATCGAAACTCGGCATGTACTTATTATTTGCTTTAGAATACCGCCCGCTGCACTGACTTAGACCGCCTCGTATAGATGATTTTATAAAGTGCACCATATCAATATCAGTTAGCAGTTCCAAATTCACCTGCGTGTATTTTAACATCGCATCCCAACTTAACCCAGGCGCAGTAAAATACTGACATGGGTCAAGGCTGTAGGTTTTTTGCAAACACAGCGAAAATTTTCGAAAACATCAGCTAACAAAAGTACATCCGTCTTTAAATATAAATCGGAGTATTCACCTAGCGTTTGAATGTGGAACTGCTCCCAGATATGTTGTGCATGTAAATAGTCATCATCACTAATATCCGCTGAATTCAGCGAGCTGTAAAAGGATTGTTTCGATGGTAAAGCACGATCTTCGAGACGTTCTAAGCAGTCAAGATATTCATAACAAAAAACACCCTTACGCCGAAGTGAATTAAACTGCGTTTCTTCAGGAAAAACGCATCGAATTTCCGTAAATTGTTCTGACTGCAAATGACTAGAAAGTTTATCGAGGCTACTCGCCATAAAGAGAAACGAGTCAAGGAATCTCAGTTTTGTAGAATGCTCCTCATCTACTTTTACAGACTTTTCAAATGCAATGTACCGCTCTTTATTCTGAGGGATTATATCTACTTTTTCATCTGAAGCTCCAAATTGTGAAATGATGAAATGTGAGTCGTAACCAGATAAGTGATGAAAAATTACAGGGATAAATTTAGGAACTCTGTACTTAAGATTACAGCTATTATGAGCGGCACATCTGTAGAAACTAGTTAAATGATCATGATCAAAGACTTTTCGGAAAATTCCCCATCACAAATGCTACACTTTGTAGCACGTTCATGATCATTTAACTGAATTTCGGTGAGTGGCTTCATAGGAATATTACTATTTAGAATACGACCAAGACGAACTGCCTCACTTTCAAGTCTTTCTAAAAATACTTTAGCAGCATCGGGTCCTCGATACAGCTCTAACTTGTTAAGCGTACTATCATAACTACACTTGATGTAATACGCGAAGCTATACGGGACATGCATGTGCGTAGTATTAGTGAAAGAGTTGTCAGGATTAGGTAAGCATGTGTTGCATGGCGTGAGGGTGGCTTCAAAGTCTGCATAAATCACCAAAAGGTACCCACATCTGCTTGTGAAAATTTGTAAATTTTAAAACATCATTGCCCGTAGTAGGTATCTCTGTACGTACATGATTGCAGTCATTTTTGGAATGCTTCGTTAACTGATCTTCAGTTTTAAAATACTGCAAACATCCATCATATAGCCACTTTTTACACCTTTCTTTGGACAACTGACTACCAACAAGTCTACTCAGATTTTTAATCCAGCAAAAGTGGCTATTTTCACTGTTTTCGATATAGAGTAAGTTAATATGAGTACTCTTCATATGACATGTATAATACAGAGGGCTTACTACAGACTTTTTCTCTACACCATACACATTAATGCTAATGTTATTTAGTTCTTCAGATCGCTTAATATCTTTTAACTACACAGGAAATTCTATACTATCGAAATTTAGCTGCGTTGAATAGTGTGGATATGATGATATTCTCTTAGCTACGTCTGATTACGCAGGATTTAAAGCCGACATCACCGCCCATGCAAAACATGCCTCGTCATTGTTTTGGATGTTTACAACAGCTTCTTTTCGCTGAATCCATGTCGGCAGCTCGATGTACGATGAACCTCGCATGGGATTGTACTTATTGATGTTAACTAGATACATTATTTCAACTAAATGAATGTGGAACTGCTCCCAGATATGTTGTGCATGTAAGTAGTCATCATCACTAATATCCGCTGAATTCAGCGAGCTGTAAAAGGATTGTTTCGATGGTAAAGCACGTACTTCGAGGCGTTCTAAGCAGTCAAGATATTCATAACAAAAACACCCTTACGCCGAAGTAAATTAAACTGCGCTTCTTCAGGAAAAACGCATCGAATTTCCGTAAATTGTTCTGACTACAAATGAGTAGTATAATTGGATGGTTCGGCGGCTACCGCCACCGCAGGCTCCCAGAGGCCACCTCCACCACCACCACAGCCAGAGGCCTCCCAGAGGTCAAAACTTCCCATTTAATCATAGTACAAATACGCCTGCTTGTAGAACTTGTATATTTCGGTACCTCAGCGTTTCGTGTTGTTGCTAACAGGTAGGGGGGTACTGTGGATGTAGACTTAGCTTAACTCACGACAATGTCCGACCTCAGTAGGTTGAAGCTGGGTTTCTTCCGAACATCGTAACATTTAGCTAATTTCTATTGATGACGAGGTTCTTAGTTTTGTCCTGGCATTGCTTCTACTTACTTGTGCCAGGATCCTCACTTTCACATATCTACTCTAGGATTAGAAGGTGTAGACATGGCAGAGGTTAATATTGTAATTTCAAACTTACAGCAATGTCTGACCTCTATATGTTGAAACTTAGTTTCTTTCCTCAAACATTGCAATCACGTGCTAACTTTCCAAGGCTCGATCCACTGCAGAACTCTTAAATTCTGACACCTCGGCATCAACAGCAGGTTCGATCCCGGCTTAAATACGTCAGCCTGCAGAACTCAGCGTAAGGCACTCAGGCTAGCTCTTGTTGCATAAACATTTCGTTCCTACTGTACCACAAACGTCTGCAATTCTTGATATCCGCTAGGTAACAAAGAGCATATTTATTCACTGCAGTCTGCGTGAAGCGCTCACAGTTCTCTGTATGCGTTTATTACGTACACATCTCCCGTCTAAGTACTGTCTGCTGTGAATATTATTCTTCAGCCTTTATCTCAAGGTAAGCCAGAACTGTTAGTTACTGTTTGCAAAGCAACTTCTACGCTAGGTAATAGACATCTACATTCATATATGTCTGTTCTTTTCTTTTTAGGTACAAATAGAATATTATCATTCGAGTTACAGGCTTGAAAGTATGCATTTTATTCATCCGAGTAACAGTCTGCAGCACATGCATTTTTAAGGTATGTTTTCGAACTTTGAGTTGTAAAGATAGCTAGGTTAGCTGATGTACCCTACACTACATTCATATATGTTTGTTCTTTTCTTTTTAAGTACAACTAGAAAATTATCATTCGAGTTACAGGCTTGAAATTACGCATTTTATTCATCCGAGTAACAGTCTGCAACACGTGCATTTTTAAGGTATGTTTTCGAACTTTGAGTTGTAAACATAGCTAGGCTAGCTGATGTACCCTACACTACATTCATATATGTTTCTTCTTTTTAGGTACGACAAGAATATTATCATTCGAGTTTCAGGCTTGAACGCACGCATTTTATTCATCCGAGTAACAGTTTTGCAGCGCGAAGATTTTAAGGTATGTCTGACCTCAACAAGCTGAAACTTGGTTTCTTCTAAAACATCGTAACTTTAGTCTATTGATAAATAGTCGTTCTCTTCAATCCTCATGCTATATACGAGGTTAATTTTAATATTTCAAACACACACATAGCTATGTCTGACCTCAACAGGCTGAAACTTGGTTTCTTCTAAAACATCGTAACTTTAGTCTATTGATAAATAGTCGTTCTCTTCAATCCTCATGCTATAGACGAGGTTAATTTTATAATTTCAAACACATATAGCTATGTCTGTCCTCAACAGGCTGAAACTTGGTTTCTTCTAAAACATCGTAACTTTAGTCTATTGATAAATAGTCATTATCTTCAATCCTCATGCTATAGACGAGGTTAATTTTATAATTTCAAACACACACATAGCTATGTCTGACCTCAACAGGCTAAAACTTGATTTCTTCTAAAACATCGTAACTTTAGTCTATTGATAAATAGTTATTTTCTTTAATAAGCATGCTATAGAAGAGGTTAATCGTATAATTTCAAACTCACAGTCATGTCCGACCTCTATAGGTTGAACATCGCAACTTTAGGCTAATCTCTATTGGTTGTTCTCTTTTCAGATGTTTCCCTGCTCGCAGTGCGATGTAACTTTTACAAGACGAGATGCCCTTACGCGTCATGTAAAATCGAAACATCGTGAGGCGTCTGATACGTTCTCCTGCGAGCAGTGTGAGGCGACGTTTACGATGGTAGATACCCTTACGCGTCATGTTAAATCAAAATACCCTAGCATAACATCCGCTTTATGTGATGTTTGCGGGCTGTACTTCGCTAATGTAGAGCAATATCAGGCTCACTTAGCAGAGGTACATCAAATATCTACTTGCCCTCAGGTAGTAGGGAAAAAGCGTGCAGCTACTAATGTAGCTGTAGAAAGTACTAGTAGTAAAAAACCTAGGAAAAATGAACTTCAAACTATTCACTGCGAGCACTGTAACACTGATGTACCATCTTCACATTTTCAGGGACACTTACGGAGTAATGCACATAAAAATAATGCGTGTAGAAGTGTTAGCAACACAAACATCGAGGAAATTAATACAGCATTTAAAAGTAGGATTTCTAGTTACAGAATTCGCGTTAGTCAAAAGTTTCAGAGTACTGAACACTTTTTAAATTGTGTTCAACCGGATGTACAACAGCTTCTTGCTAAATCTTTGTCCAATCATAATTTATTTAAAGTTAATTTTGAACTTTTCGCCTTGTACATTAAAAGCAAGGATGAATCCGAAATAACGGACATTAAATCATTTAATACGAAGAATTTTGCCATAAGTCAGTCAACTAATTTTGGTGATGTACTTAGGGATGTCTCTAACATTATTTCAACTAAGATCGAGGAATTTCAGGAAAAGGAATCAGGGTGGGCTTTAGTTGAAATAATGTATCTAGAAGTTAACATCAATAAGTTCAATCCCATGCGAGGTTCATCGTACATCGAGCTGCCGACATGGATTCAGCGAAAAGAAGCTGTTGTAAGCATCCAAAACAATGACGAGGCATGTTTTGCATGGGCGGTGATGTCGGCTTTAAATCCTGCGAAATCAGGCGTGGCTAAGAGAATATCATCATATCCACACTACTCAACGCAGCTAAATTTCGATAGTATAGAATTTCCTGTGCAGTTAAAATATATTAAGCGCTTTGAAGAACTAAATAACATTAGCATTAATGTGTATGGTGTAGAGAAAAAGTCTGTAGTAGGCCCTCTGTATTATACATGTCATAAGAAGAGTACTCATGTTAATTTACTCTATATTGAAAACAGTGAGAATAGCCACTTTTGCTGGATTAAAAATCTGAGTACACTTGTTGGTAGTCAGTTGTCAAACAGGTGTAACAAAAAGTGGCTATGTGATGGATGCTTGCAGTATTTTAGAACTGAAGATCAGTTAACGAAGCATTCCAAGAATGACTGCAATCATGTACGTACAGAGATACCTACTACGGGCAATGATGTTTTAAAATTTACAAATTTTCACAAGCAGATGTGGGTACCTTTCGTGATTTATGCAGACTTTGAAGCCATCCTCACGCCATGCAACACATGCTTACCTAATCCTGACAACTCTTTCACTAATACTACGCACATGCATGTCCCGTATAGCTTCGCGTATTACATCAAGTGTAGTTATGATAGTACGCTTAACAAGTTAGAGCTGTATCGAGGACCTGATGCTGCTAAAGTATTTTTAGAAAGACTTGAAAGTGATGCAGTTCGTCTTGGTCGTATTCTAAATAGTAATATTCCTATGAAGCCACTCACCGAAATTCAGTTAAATGATCATGAACGTGCTACAAAGTGTAGCATTTGTGATGGGGAATTTTCCGAAAATGACCCTAAAGTTTTTGATCGTGATCATTTAACTGGTTTCTAAAGATGTGCCGCTCATAATAGCTGTAATCTTAAGTACAGAGTTCCTAAATTTATCCCTGTAATTTTTCATAACTTATCTGGTTACGACTCTCATTTCATCATTTCACAATTTGGAGCTTCAGATGAAAAAGTAGATATAATCCCTCAGAATAAAGAGCGGTACATTGCGTTTGCAAAGTCTGTAAAAGTAATAAAACTGAGATTCGTTGACCCGTTTCGCTATATGGCGAGTAGCCTCGATAAACTTTCTAATCATTTACAGCCAGAACAATTTACGGAAATTCGACGCGTTTTTCCCGAAGAAGCGCAGTTTAATTTACTTCGGCGTAAGGGTGTTTTGTGTTATGAATAACTTGACTGCTTAGAACGCCTCGAAGAACGTGCCTTACCATCGAGACAATCGTTTTACAGATCGCTGAATTCAGCGGATATTAGTGATGATGACTATTTACATGCACAACATATCTGGGAGCAGTTCCACATTCAAACGCTAGGTGAATACTCCGATTTATATTTAAAGACGGATGTACTTTTGTTAGCTGATGTTTTCGAAAATTTTCGCTGTGTTTGTAAGAAAACCTACAGCCTTGACCCATGTCAGTATTTTACTGCGCCTGGGTTAAGTTGGGATGCGATGTTAAAATACACGCAGGTGAATTTGGAACTGCTAACTGATATTGATATGGTGCACTTTATAAAATCATCTATTCGAGGCGGTCTAAGTAAGTGCAGCGGGCGGTATTCCATGGCAAATAATAAGTACATGCCGAGTTTCGATTCTAGTCAGGAATCTCAGTATATCGTTTATCTCGATGCTGATAATCAGTATGTGTGGGCGATGAGTCAGCATCTACCGGTGAGTGGTTTCCGCTGGCTAACGCAGTGCGAAATTGATGCTTTACAGCTGCACGCCCTAGGCGATGAAGCTGATAAAGGCTATTTCCTCGAAGTTGACTTACAGTATCCTAAAGAGTTACACACTTCTCATAATGACTTACCGTTCTGCCCTGAAAATATGAAGTCCCCGTACATCGCATCAACGACGAAAATGCTAATTGCTAATTTGTGTGATAAATCTAAGTATATCATTCATTACCGAAATTTAAAGCAGTGTTTGCAGCATGGTTTGAAGTTATCCAAAATTCATCGCGTACTAGAATTTAATCAGTCACCGTGGCTAAATCCATATATCGATCTGAACAATAATTTAAGAACGAATGCGGTTAACGAGTTTGAAAACGTTTTCTACAAGCTCATGAATAACAGCGTGTTTGGTAAGACTATGGAAAATGTTGACAAACGCGTTGATGTAAAATTGATTACAAACTGGGAAAATATTAAGAAAAGGTATGGTGCTAACTATTTAATAAGTGAACCGAATTTCCACAGCTGCACCATCATACATGAGAATTTAGTTATTATATAGATGAATCGTGTTAAGGTTAAGTATGACAAACCTACCTACGTCGAGTTGCAGTACTTGAATTGGCTAAAACACTCATGTATGAATTCCATTACGATTATATGATGAAGAAGTACGCGCATAATGCGCAATTGCTCTACACAGATACCGATTCGTTTATTTATCAAATCAAAACTGATGACTATTACAATGATATAAAGCCAGACGAGGGTAGGTTTGATACAAGTAACTATCCTGCAAATAATCAATATCATCTACCGCTAGTGAACAAAAAGGTTCTAGGTAAAATGAAAGATGAATGTGCTGGGAATATTATCGATTCATTTGTAGGTACTAAATCCAAGTCATATTGCATAAAACTCTTAAATGAACTACAAATAAAGAGATTGAAGGGGATTAAAATGAATGTAGTTCAGAATCAGCTAAGTTTTGAAAACTATAACAATTGCATTAAAAGTAATCCACCTATTTTGCATAAGCAAATGTCTGTCATTAGAAGCAAGAAGCACCAGTTGTACACTCATTTAATTAGTAAGGTAGCCCTTAATAATGTTGATTGCAAACGGTTTGTCATTCCAAATTCTACCAACACTCTAGCCTGGGGGCATAGTAGTATTGATCGGTACTACTTTACATAAAGCAGATGCGCGTGTGTGTGTGTGTAAACATTATGCTAGAGGTGTGTACTTTGTAAAATATATACGTTAAGCTGTCTTACATCACAATTCACTGTACATATTGTATAACAATAATAAGAAGTACGCTGAGAGTATAGAACAGCAAATAATTCAAGTTTAAACTTGTACATACAAGAATTGTGTTGAGAAGGGAGAAGTACGCAAACATCACTACGGTAAAACGATTCGAGATAAAACTTGTACATACAAGATGTAAATAAATAATGTAGAATTAGCATATTCTTTTATTTTAGATTAGGTATTACCTTCCTCCCGCTCCTTATTTGCAAGATAGAGTTTTTGTTTATTACTCATAGAAGAAAAGCAAGAAAAAAGGTGTTGAGCAGATTTGTAAGTATAGTATCGTCTAGTTCGGTAAAGTATAAACATGCAGGTACGCGATATGTGCACTGCCTTATGCATAAGATTGCGTTGTATGTTCGATAAAGCTATGCCTTAGCAAAGTAAAGGAAGTTATAAGAGTTGCTATCTTACGAAAGCTGTTCAAAATTTTAGTCTTACTTTTTCTCTTAGAACAAAGGTATACACCAGATATGTTGTAAACTCATCAACCGATGTTCTAATCGTATGTTGTATCGAGTACCGTGTTCGATTATATTCTTAATCACTTCTCTTGTAATATCTTCTTAGAACAAAGGTATTCCTTGACATTTCTTTTAAATTGTCTACCGCTACCACAAAGAGTGCACAGCACGGTGCTCTGTTGATTGAAGATGGCTGCTTTCAAAAAGCATTTTTCAACTTATCCGCCACCACATGTCAAAGAATAAAGATACCAGCACGATGCTCTCTTGGCATCTTTTCAAATTGTCCGCCACCACAGAGTGCAGCGCGGCGCTCTGTAGATTAAAGATGGCGAATGTGGAATTTGTCACCACCACATAGAGTGCGGCACTGCGCTCTCTTGATTAAAGATGGCGGATGACAGCTGATGGAATTGCCCGCAAGAGTGCGGTACGGTGCTCTGTAGTTTAATGATGGCGGATGACAGCTGACGCAAGAGTGCGGCACGGTTCTCTGTAGTTTAAAGATGGCGGATGACAGCTGACGCAAGGGGGCAGCACGATGTTCTGTGGTTTAAAGATGGTGGATGACAGCGCATAGGTTTGTTTCCAAACAAGAGAATGTAGAATTTTTCAAATTGCCGCCACCACATTTCAAAGGTATCTAGCTAAAGAGTGCAGTACTGAGGTTTGTGATGCAAGATGTCGGATGATAGCTGTCAGAAAAAAGCACGTGAGTTTGTAGAGTACGTGGAATTTGCCGCCACCACAAAGAGGGCAGCACTGTGCTCAAAGATGGCTGCTGCCACGTGGAATTGTCTACCACCACATTTCAAAGGTATCTAGCTAAAGAGGGCAGCACTGAGGTTTGCGATGCAAGATGGCCGCTGTCAAAAAGCATTTTTCAAATTATCCGCCACCACATTTCAAAGGTAAGTAGCTAAAGAGGGCAGCACTGTGCTCTATAGATTAAAGATGGCAGATGTCAGCTGCACGTGGATTTGTTTATCTCGCGCTAGTGAGTTTAAGTTGGTAGCACTAAGGTTTCGGCCCGCCAAGATGGCAGCACTGCGGATGACAGGTGACGAATTTGCAGTTACTGCGATAAAGAGGGCAGCACAGTGCTCTGTGGTTTAAAGATGGCGGATGACAGCTGTCAAAAAGCACGTGGCTGTCAAAAAACACGTAGATTTGTTTATCTCGCGCTAGTTAGGTTAAGTTGGTACTACTGAGGTTTAGGCCCGTCAAGATGGCAGTACTGAGGTTAGCGATGCGTTGTTGTCTGTCAAAAAGCACGTGGCTGTCAAAAAACACGTAGATTTGTTTATCTCGCGCTAGTTAGGTTAAGTTGGGACCACTGAGGTTTAGGCCCGTCAAGATGGCAGTACTGAGGTTAGCGATGCGTTGTTGTCGATGATAGCTGTCAAAAAGCACGTGGCTTTGTTTACAAATACAAATTTCCCGCGGGTGGTGGAGGAGACCTCTGGGAGACCTCTGGGTGTGGTGGTGGTGGATGAGGCATCTGGGAGGCCTCTGGCTGTGGTGGTGGTGGAGGTGGCCTCTGGGAGCCTGCGGTGGCGGTGGCCGCCGTACCATCCAATTATACTACTCAAATGACTAGAAAGCTTATCGAGGCTACTCGCCATAAAGCGAAACGAGTCAAGGAATCTCAGTTTTATAGAATCCTCCTCATCTACTTTTACAGACTTTTCAAATGCAATGTACCGCTCTTTATTCTGAGGGATTATATCTACTTTTTCATCTGAAGCTCCAAATTGTGAAATGATGAAATGAGAGTCGTAACCAGATAAGTTATGAAAAATTACAGGGATAAATTTAGGAACTCTGTACTTAAGATTACAGCTATTATGAGCGGCACATCTGTAGAAACTAGTTAAATGATCATGATCAAAGACTTTAGGGTCATTTTCGTAAAATTCCCCATCACAAATGACACATTTTGTAGCACGTTCATGATCATTTAACTGAATTTCGGTGAGTGGCTTCATAGGAAAATTACTATGTAGAATACGACCAAGACGAACTGCATCACTTTCAAGTCTTTCTAAAAATACTTTAGCAGCATCAGGTCCTCGATACAGCTCTAACTTGTTAAGCGTACTATCATAACTACACTTGATGTAATACGCGAAGCTATACGGGACATATATGTGCGTAGTATTAGTGAAAGAGTTGTCAGGATTAGGTGAGCATGTGTTACATGGCGTGAGGATGGCTTCAAAGTCTGCATAAATCACGAAAGGTACCCATATCTGCTTGTCATAACTTGTAAATTTTAAAACATTATTGCCTGTAGTAGGTATCTCTGTACGTACATGATTGCAGTCATTCTTGGAATGCTTCGTTAACTGATCTTCAGTCTTAAAATACTGCAAACATCCATCACATAGCCACTTTTTACACCTATCTTTTGACAACTGACTACCAACAAGTCTACTCAGATTTTTAATCCAGCAAATGTGGCTATTTTCACTGTTTTCGATATAGAGTAAGTTAACATGAGTACACTTCTTATGACATGTATAATATAGAGGGCCTACTACAGACTTTTTCTCTACACCATACACATTAATGCTAATGTTATTTAGTTCTTCAAAGCGCTTAATATCTTTTTACTGCACAGGAAATTGTATACTATCGAAATTTAGCTGCGTTGAATAGTGTGGATATGATATTCTCTTAGCTACGTCTGATTTCGCAGGATTTAAAGCCGACATCACCGCCCATGCAAAACATGCCTCGTCATTGTTTTGGATGTTTACAACAGCTTCTTTTCGCTGAATCCATGTCGGCAGCTCGATGTACGATGAACCTCGCATGGGATTGTACTTATTGATGTTAACTAGATACATTATTTCAACTAAATGAATGTGGAACTGCTCCCAGATATGTTGTGCATGTAAATAGTCATCATCACTAATATCCGCTGAATTCAGCGAGCTGTAAAAGGATTGTTTCGATGGTAAAGCACGTTCTTCGAGGCGTTCTAAGCAGTTAAGATATTCATAACAAAAACACCCTTACGCCGAAGTAAATTAAACTGCGCTTCTTCAGGAAAAACGCATCGAATTTCCGTAAATTGTTCTGACTGCAAATGACTAGAAAGTTTATCGAGGCTACTCGCCATAAAGCGAAACGAGTCAAGGAATCTCAGTTTTATAGAATCCTCCTCATCTACTTTTACAGACTTTTTAAATGCAATGTACCGCTCTTTATTCTGAGGGATTATATCTACTTTTTCATCTGAAGCTCCAAATTGTGAAATGATGAAATGAGAGTCGTAACCAGATAAGTTATGAAAAATTACAGGGATAAATTTAGGTACTCTGTACTTAAGATTACAGCTATTATGAGCGGCACATCTGTAGAAACTAGTTAAATGAACATGATCAAAGACTTTAGGGTCATTTTCGGAAAATTCCCCATCATAAATGCCACATTTTGTAGCACGTTCATGATCATTTAACTGAATTTCGGTGAGTGGCTTCATAGGAATATTACTATGTAGGATACGACCAAGACGAACTGCATCACTTTCAAGTCTTTCTAAAAATACTTTAGCAGCATCAGGTCCTCGATACAGCTCTAACTTGTTAAGCGTACTATCATAACTACACTTGATGTAATACGCGAAGCTATACGGGACATGCATGTGCGTAGTATTAGTGAAAGAGTTGTCAGGATTAGGTAAGCATGTGTTGCATGGCGTGAGGATGGCTTCAAAGTCTGCATAAATCACGAACGGTACCCACATCTGCTTGTGAAAATTTGTAAATTTTAAAACATCATTGCCCGTAGTAGGTATCTCTGTACGTACATGATTGCAGTCATTCTTGGAATGCTTCGTTAACTGATCTTCAGTTCTAAAATACTGCAAGCATCCATCACATAGCCACTTTTTGTTACACCTGTTTGACAACTGACTACCAACAAGTGTACTCAGATTTTTAATCCAGCAAAAGTGGCTATTCTCACTGTTTTCAATATAGAGTAAATTAACATGAGTACTCTTCTTATGACATGTATAATACAGAGGGCCTACTACAGACTTTTTCTCTACACCATACACATTAATGCTAATGTTATTTAGTTCTTCAAAGCGCTTAATATATTTTAACTGCACAGGAAATTCTATACTATCGAAATTTAGCTGCGTTGAGTAGTGTGGATATGATGATATTCTCTTAGCCACGCCTGATTTCGCAGGATTTAAAGCCGACATCACCGCCCATGCAAAACATGCCTCGTCATTGTTTTGGATGCTTACAACAGCTTCTTTTCGCTGAATCCATGTCGGCAGCTGACGTACGATGAACCTCGCATGGGATTGTACTTATTGATGTTAACTAGATACATTATTTCAACTAAAGCCCACCCTGATTCCTTTTCCTGAAATTCCTCGATCTTAGTTGGAATAATGTTAGAGACATCCCTAAGTACATCACCAAAATTAGTTGACTGACTTATGACGAAATTTTTCGTATTAAATGTTTTAATGTCCGTTATTTCGGATTCATCCGTTCTTTTAATGTACAAGGCGAAAATTTCAAAATTAACTTTAAATAAATTATGATTGGACAAAGATTTAGCAAGAAGCTGTTGTACATCCGGTTGAACACAATTTAAAAAGTGTTCAGTACTCTGAAACTTTTGACTAACGCGAATTCTGTAACTAGAAATCCTACTTTTAAATGCTGTATTAATTTCCTCGATTTTTGTGTTGCTACCACTTCTACACGCATTATTTTTATGCGCATTACTCCGTAAGTGTCCCTGAAAATGTGATGATGGTACATCAGTGTTACAGTGCTCGCAGTTAATAGTTTGAAGTTCATGATTTTTCTAGGTTTTTACTACTAGTACTTTCTACAGCTACATCCGTTTTTTACGCTTTTCTCCTATTACCTGAGGGTTGTAGTTGCAAGTTGATACCTGATGCGCTTCTACTAAGTGAGGCTCTTATCGCTCTATGTTAGCGAAATACACACCACAAACTTTACATAAAGCAGATGTTATGCTAGGGTATTTTGATTTCATATGGCGCATGAAGTTATCTCGCCTTGTAAACGTTACATTGCATTCCTCACAGCAGGGGAACATCTGAAAAGAGAACAACCAATAGAGATTAGGCGAAAGTTACGATGTTCGAAAGAAACCAAGTTTCAACCTACAGAAGTCAGACATTGCTGAAAGTTTGAAATTATAAGATTAACCTCTTCTACAGCATGCTGACTGAAGAGAATAACTATTTATCATTAGACTAAAGTTGTGATGTTCGTAAGAAACCAAGTTTCAACGTATAGAAGTCAGACATGGCTGTAAGTTTGAAATTATAAGATTAACCTCTTCTACAGCATGTAGATTAAAGAGAGCCACTATTTATGATTAGACTAAAGTTACGATGTTCGGAAGAAACCAAGTTTCAACGTATAAAAGTCAGACATGGCTGAAAGTTTGAAATTATGAGATTAACCTCTTCTATAGCATGCTGATTAAAGAGAACAACTATTTATCAATAGACTAAAGTTACGATGTTCGGAAGAAACAAAGTTTCAACGTATAGAGGTCAGACATTGCTGAGAGTTTGAAATTATAAGATTAACCTCTTCTACAGCATGCTGATTGAAGAGAATAACTATTTATCAATAGACTAAAGTTGCTATGTTCGGAAGAAACCAAGTTTCAACCTATAGAGGTTAGACATTGCTGTAAGTTTGAAATTATAAGATTAACCTCTTCTATGACATGCAGATTAAAGAAAATAACTATTTATCAATAGTCTAAAGTTACGATGTTCGGAAGAAACCAAGTTTGAACCTGTACAGGTTAGACATTGCTGTGAGTTTGAAATTATAAGATTAACCTCTTCTATAGCATGTGGATTAAAAAAACAACTATTTATCAATAGAGATTAGCTTAAAGTTATAATATTCGGAAGAAACTAAGTTTCGACCTATAGAGGTCAGACATACCTTAAAATGTACACGCTCCAAACTGTTACCCAGATGAATAAAATGCGTGCGTTCAAGCCTGAAACTCGAGCGATAATATTCTGGTCGTACCTAAAAAGAACTAACATATATGAATGTAGTGTAGGGTACGTCGGCTAGCCTAGCTATCTTCACAACTCAAAGTTCGAAACATACCTTAAAAATGCACGTGCTGCAGACTGTTACTCTGATGAATAAAATGCGTGCGTTCAAGCCTGAAACTCGAATGATAGTATTCTGGTCGTACCTAAAAAGAACAAACATATATGAATGTAGTGTAGGGTACATCAGCTAGCCTAGCTATCTTTACAACTCAAAGTTCGAAACATACCTTAAAAATGCACGTGCTGCAGACTGTTACTCTGATGAATAAAATGCGTGCGTTTAAGCCTGAACCTCGAATGATAATATTCTGGTCTTACCTAAAAAGAACAAACATATTTGAATGTAGTGTAGGGTACATCAGCTAGCCTAGCTATCTTTACAACTCAATGTTCGAAACTTACCTTAAAAATGCACGTGCTGCAGACTGTTACTCGGATGAATAAAATGCGTTCTTTCAAGCCTGAAACTCGAATGATATTATTCTGATCGTACCTAAAAAGAATAAACATATATGAATGTAGTGTAGGGTGCATCAGCTAGCCTAGCTTTCTTTACAACTCAAAGTTCGAAACATACCTTAAAATGTTCGCGCTGCAGACTGTTACTCGGATGAATAAAATGCGTACTTTCAAGCCTGTAACTCGAATGATAATATTCTAGTTGTACCTAAAAAGAAAAGAAAATATATGAATGTAGATGTTTATTACCTAGCGTAGAAGTTGCTTTGCAAACAGTAACTAACAGTTCTGGCTTACCTTAAGTTGAAGGCTGAAGAATAGTATTCACAGCAGACAGTACTTAGACGGGGGATGTGCACGTAATAAACACACACAAAGAACTGTGAGCGCTTCACGCAGACTGCAGCGAGTAAATATGCTGCTTGTTACCAAGCGGATGTGAAAGTCGCTGACAATAGCAGTACAGTTGGAACGAAATGTTTATGTAACAAGAGCTCTCCTGAGTGCCTTACGCTGAGTTCTGCAGGCTGACGTATTTAAGCCGGGATCGAACCTGCTGTTGATGCCGAGGTGTCAGAATTTAAGTGTTCTGCAGTGGATCGAGCCTTAGAAAGTTAGCGCGCGATCCTCGACCTCTGGACTTAAACGGGAGGGTACTAAGCTAAGCAAGAAGCCGACATCCGCGGTATTCCTTACCTGTAGGCACTTAAAGGTATTGAGCTAAGACCGCATCCGGCTAGATCATGTAATTACACGTTATGACGATCGCGCAGGTCCCTCGCCTAGCATTTGCTTTTTGTACAGCTTCCGACAGTAGGAGTTTGAACCCGCTATCTCCCGAAGTAGAGAGAATGATTGTGGGTACAAGAGTGTTGAGGGTGATTAATTTGTCGGATGGAGGCGATCCTACTGTTGCATATTACTTTCTCAGGTAGTTTCGAATAACCAGAGGGCGTGCAAAAAACCAGCATTAAGTAAGGGCATATAAAGCTGTTGATGGGGACGTTAAACCTTGCGCAGTCTCCTTCGAAAATGATTGTGAGTACAAGATGTTGATGGTGATTTATCTGTCGGATGGAGGCGATAAGCTATGTGCAGGCTTCTTCGGTAGGAGTAGGCTATGTGCCGGCACCGAGTTTTACCCTCTCCCTACTGTTGTATATTACATTCTTAGGTAGTTTCGAATAACCAGAGTGTGTACAAAAAGCTAGCATTAAGTAAGTGTATATAACGCTGTTGATGGGGGCGTTAAACCTTGTGCAGACTCCTTCGAAAATGATTGTGAGTACAGGATGTTGATGGTGATTCATCTGTCGGATGGAGGCGATAAGCTGTGTGCAGGCTTCATCGGTAGGAGTAGGCTATGTACCGGCACCGGGTTTACCCTCTCCCTACTATTGTATATTACATTCTTAGGCAGTTTCGAATAACCAGAGGGTGTGCAAAAAGCCAGCATTAAGTAAGGGTATATAACGCTGTTGATGGGGGCGTTAAACCTTGTACAGGCTTCTTCGGTAGGAGTAGCCTATGTGCCGGCGCCGTGCAGGCTCTTTCGATAGGAGTGGGCTATGTGCTGGCACTGTGTTTTAACCTCTCCGTACAATCATAATATTTTGTGTTAGGAACTTACACTAGAAGGAATTACCTACACGATTACGAAAATGTTCCGTGAGTTACAAGTAGCTTATCAGCACGCAGTGTCCTCGCTGTTCGTTCAAGGTTACTACAGCCGGAAGACGAGTGTACAATTTCAGTCAACGCATGCATTCCTCACTTCGCTCTGACTGACTGCGCCGATACAACTTCAAAGACAGTGTTCTAAACAGTGGAACAAAAATGTAATCTGGTGTGAGCACATAGCATGTTCCTAAAGCTTAACACTGTAAATGTTTGGAGCTCCTGTTTTTACAGCTAGATGTGGTTCCTAACGTAACAGGGCCGGGATTAAAATATATTTTACAGCCGAGTGCCCCTTCCAAACATGAGATTTTAAATCTCAAGAATCTGTTTTACGGCCGGTTGCCCTTCCTTGACGCTGAAAGACCAGGATTTAGCCAGTTACCCTTCCTGATGTAACAAGACTAGGATTTATTTTTAGACTGCACTTGGCTAGAAATAGCTACACGAAATTATTATATAGAAAGAGAATTGCCGGCTCCTACAGTTTGGTTTAGTGTGCTTGCCTCTCACCCGGCAGTCTCGGGTTCGATTCTCTTGGGATTAAAAATATGTTTTACAGCCGAGTGCCCCCTCCTGACACAAGAATTTAAATAGCAAGAATCTGTTTTACAGCCGATTGCCCTTCCTGACGCTGAAAGACCAGGAATTAGCCAGTTACCCTTCCTGATGTAACAAGACTAGGATTTATTTTTAGACTGCACTTGGATAGAAATAGCCACACGAAATTATTATATAGAAAGAGAATTGCCGGTTCCTACGGTTTGGTTTAATGTGCTTGCTTCTCACCCGGCAGTCTCGGGTTCGATTCTCTTAGAACGAAGGTGCACCCCAAACACATCATTCAATGTTCTGATCATATGTTGTATCCAGTACAGTGTTCGATTATATTCTTAATCACTTCTTTTGTAATATAATCTTCAAGTATTCGATAAAGCTATGCCTTAACAGAGCAGGGAAAAGGAGGCTAACACAATCGCTATCTTAGGCAAGCCGTTCAGAACTGTAGTCTTTTCTTCTCCTAGAACAAAGGTATTCCTTGACATGTTGTCCGCTACTACGATCAAGAGCGCAGCACGGTGCTCTCAGATGGCGGACGTGCAATTTGCCACCACCACATGTCAAAGAATAAAGATGCCAACACGATGCTCTCTTGGCAGCTTTTCAAATTGTCTGCCACCACATTTCAACTAAAGGGTGCGGCACTGCGCTCTCTTGATTAAATATGGCGGATGACAGCTGACGGAATTGCCCGTAAGAGTGCGGCACGGAGCTCTGTAGTTGAATGGTGGCGGATGACAGCTGACGAAATTGCTCGCAAGAGTGCGGCACGGTGCTCTGTAGTTTAAAGATGGCGGATGACAGCTGACGCAAGAGGGTAGCACGGTATTCTGTGGTTTAAAGATGGTGGATGACAGCTGACGAAATTGCCCGCAGGATAGCAGCACGGTGCTCTGTCGATTAAAGATGGCGGATGACAGCTGTGACGTAGAAATTGCCTACTACTCGATAAAGAGGGCAGCACGGTGCTCTGTAGATTAAAGATGGTGGATGACAGCTGACTAATTTGCAGCTACTACGATAAAGAGTGCAGCACGGTGCTCTGTTCATTAAAGATGGCGGATATTAGCTGTCAGAAAGGCACATAGGTTTGTTTCCAAACAAGAACACGTGGAATTTGCCGCCACCACAAAGAGGGAAGCACGGTGCTCAAAGATGGCTGCTGTCACGTAGAATTGTCTGCTACCACAGGTATCTAGCTAAAGAGGGCAGCACGGTGCTCAAAGATGGCTGCTGTCAAAAAGCATTTTTCAAATTATCCGCCACCACATTTCAAAGGTAAGTAGCTAAAGAGGGCAGCACTGTGCTCTCTTGATTAAAGATGGCGGATGACAGCTGTCAGAAAAAAAGCACGTGAGTTTGTTTCCCAAACAAGAGCACGTGGAATTTGCCACCGCCACAAAGAAGGCAGCACGGTCCTCTCTGGATTAAAGATTTCGGTTGACAAAAGCACGTGAGTTTGTAAAGCACTTCGACTTTGCCGCCACCACATAGAGTGCAGCACGGCGCTCTCTTGATTAAAGATGGCGGATGGCAGCTGTCAAAAAGCACGTGGATTTGTTTATCTCACGCTAGTGAGGTTAAGTTGGTAGCACTAAGGTTTAGGCCCGTTAAGATGGCAGCACTGCGGATGACAGGTGACGAATTTGCAGCTACTACGATAAAGAGAGCAGCACGGTGCTCTGTAGTTTAAAGATGGCGGATGACAGCTGTCAAAAAAACACGTGGATTTGTTTATCTCGCGCTAGTGAGGTTAAGTTGGTACTACTGAGGTTTAGGCCCGTCAAGATGGCAGCAGTGAGGTTAGCGATGCGTTGTTGTCTGTCAAAAAGCACGTGGCTATCAAAAAACGCGTGGATTTGTTTACAAATTCAAATCTGGCGCTAGTTAGGTTAAGTTGGTACCACTGATTTTCAGGCCCGTCAAGATGGCAGCAGTGAGGTTAGCGATGCGTTGTTGTCGATGACGGCTGTCAAAAAGCACGTGGCTTTGTTTAAAAATTCAAATCTCGCGCCAAAATTCAAATTTCCCACCAAAATTCAAATTTCCCGCCGAAATTCAAATTTCCCGCAGGAGGAGGAGGCCGCCGAATCCGCCTATTATACTACTCCCACGCTAAGTGAACGCTGCTAAATACATTTAACGCCATACTCGATAGCCATGCAATTCCTGTCGATTGGAACGATTTTCAAATTATACCACTATTAGAAAAAGGTAAACATCCTCAAGGCGCAAACGGGTATAGAGGGATCACTTTGGGTTCCTGTCTTCGTAAAACTTTTCAACGAATCCTCTTGCACCGTCTGCTATGGTGTTTAGAATATGATAATATACTTCCAGTGTATCAGTTTGGGTTTTTGAAAGACCGAAGTACGGCAGACGCTCTTAATATATTTTTTACAGATTTATTACTCGCTCGAAGTCGAGGTGACGTTTTGACGGCTATATTTCTCGATATAAAAGGAGCATATGATAATGTGGACATCGGAGTACTTCTTGCCAAATTACATAAGTGTCAATTTCCTATTCCGTTTATTAATATCATACGGCAATTATTCACCAATCGTCACATTTTTATAAAGAACCATGGCCAGAGTCTCGATTCTAGGTACACTTCTAAAGGTATCCCACAAGGTGATATTTTGAGCCCTATCTTATATCTGTTATATACCTTTGACTTAGAGCGGGTGATTTCTCAACAGGCTAGAATCCTACAATATGCTGACGATATGGTTATTTATTCCATTAAAGAATCGGCAATTGAATCCCGTACTACCATTGAACGTACACTAACGATCCTCCATAAATGGCTCTTACATCATAATTTAGAAATAGAATATCAAAAATCCTCTGCAATGATTTTTACGAGGAAACGAAATTATGATCATACGCCAATTACCTTTGGCTCCCATGAGATTAGTATCAAAACTTCGATCAAATATTTAGGAATTAAAATTGATAACAAATTACTCTGGAAAGAACATATCGAATACATTCTTTCCAAATCAGAAACTAAATATCATATCATTAAATCTCTCACTAAACGCACCTGGGTATCGGATCCATATGTCCTTCTTACGGTATATAAAAATATCATCCGGTCAGTATTCGAATATGGCTGTCACTTTCTTGATATAGCATCCAATAGCCACCTACGCAAACTCGATACCTTTCAGGTTAAAATATCCTCCCCAACGAACGCACTTTTAGCTGAAGCATCGGAACCGCAATTAAAGTTTCGACGACGACTACTCGCCAGCAAATATCTTCTTAACAAATTAAATAAATATCACCACCCAATCCTCCCGAAACTTCAGCTGTTACACGAATATTATCAAAACCGGAATGTTAATGAGGAACATCAACCGGCTCTATTATGGGAATTTAACCATTTCGGTCACTTTCGTACTAGCATGGTATAAACATTAAACCACCCGAAATACTCTATACCTTTTCGAGCTAGTACATTTAAACCCGACATTCCTCACACTATCTTCGAAAATAGTCCTCCAATACTACGAACAAATAGTCATGTCACGAACAGTCTATTTCAATTTGCGTTAAGTAGGCCTAACCACGAGCAATATATCACTTTTTACACTGATGGTTCAAAGAATCTATCCCCAACTGGTGTAGGTGCTACATTTTACTCCCCCCAACTGGCTGTGAACAAAAAATGCACTCTCCCACACCTAGCTTCTTCTTTCAAGGCCGAAATTTTCGCAATACGCCAGGCTTTATTGTACATAAAATATTCCGGAATATTAAAAGCTCTAATTTGTACTGACTCCTTAAGCACTTTGATGGCTTTAGACAATCCCGATCATACCAATAATGGGTACATTCAAAATTTACGCAAATTAAGTTATGACTTGTCCCTCCGTAATGTTAATGTATAATTCGCGTGGATTCCGGGCCATTCTGGAATACAAGGTAACATCACAGCAGATATCCTAGCTAAAGAGGCAGCCCAGGGTACCGGATTAGACTACTACATCGCAGTTCCACACACAGACTTATGGGAACACTGTCGTCACTTCATCCACGATCAGTGGAGTGCAGAATGGCGCCGAACTTCCCAGTTGAAAGGGAAGCACTTATTCACGCTTATGCCTCATATTCCTACACTCGGCGTCATATCAATCATACGGCTCCGTCTAAATCATGTCTGTACGCCTGCACATCTCTATCGCCTTAATCTTATCGAAAGTAACTTATGTTCATGCGGACGGGCAGTAGGTACTGTAAATCACATCTTTTTTCAGTGTCAGACATATGAACATCAATGTCGCGAATTCATAGCTAAGCTTCTTAATGCGGGTCACCAACTGCCGTTAAATGTTTCGTGTTTAGTGTTCCAACCGACTTTTAGCGTTGTAGACTTAATACTCAATTTTTTAGTTACCTGTAACATCCAGTTGTAACCTTTTCCTTTCCTCTAGGTATGGACTTTCACATCCCAACCCCTATTTGTGGTCCGGTCTTGTTTGTTTGTAGTAAGACGTCGTGACAGACCACACAGACGTGAAGAATTAGAACCCTGTGTCCCAGTGTTTTTGTGTTATGCCCTGATAGTTTAGCCTAAATATCATTGGTATTTTCCTAAGTTTCATCATTACCTGCTGTAATTAGCTTCGTTACATAGCTAACCCTACTCTCTCGTAGTGTACTAATTTCTTCTAATGTTGGCACCTCTCCCAGACATTAATTAACCCGCAAAACAGTGACTGGACGTAGCGTCTTACGACGATGTCCAACAACTAACCAAGCAGGAGAAGAAGATAAAGCAGGCAGTATAAGCAGCCATCGGATGCAGATCGCGCAGGCAGTGGTTTTGTTAGAATAGTTTTCTTAGGCGGTACTAGGTAGGGCTAGTATCGATTTTAAAGAGGAAGATAAATTCGATGGTGGTTCAGAGCAAAAATAGATGTATTTCTTGTGGGTTTTTTCTTACCTTTCAGTGTAGCCAGGACTACACTTAAGATTTCAAGCTAAACGAAATGTTACTCCTAGTGCTTTCATTAATATTATATATAAATGACATGAACTGTGGGAACTGGTAAGTCTACCTTGATGTTTACCACAATCAGCTGTCATATAAGTTTGTGCTGTGGTTTGAGGTTAAGGTCTTTTTCCTAATCATGTTGTTGCAACATCGGAACGTTGCAGTTTTCGACATGTCATATACTCCCGATTGGCTTACGGTAAATTGTTTATATTATGTCCTTTATACATTGAGCGTATTCGTTAAATTGTCATTGTGCATTACTGTGTTATTTTTCGGAAGGTGTCAGTTTCCGAAACTTCATGTGTTTTTCTGAGTAATGTCATGAATAGTAGATCAGTGTTGAAACTGGGAACGTTGTATGTTTTTCTCCAGAAAATGACAGCTACATTAGAGGCTAGTTATCAACCCCTCCAGCCATTCGGTGCTGAAATAGGGGATGAAGAAACCCCGCAAGAGAGTGGTGTTATGATACATGTTGTTCCCGAAAGTGGGCGAGGTGAGTTCTTGTGCTTTTTATTTAGCTTATAGTCTTGAATAAACATGTACAGAGTGACCAAGTAGGAAAAGGCAGGATTAGGTGTAACTTATTTATATTATTTGAATATTTACCTATGCATTTATTGCATCCAGTATCACGAAGGGAAGAAATTATACTTAGCTTTTCCTGAAATGACTGGTTTAGTTTCTGATCAGTGCAGAAATGTGAGATGGCTCAAATTGTAGGTCTGGGAAAAATTGGTCAGATAATATGATCATAATATTAACAGTTACTTCTTCAAGCTTACTTAACTCTAGGAGGGTAGATAACAAAATGTGCGGTGTGTGTAATGAATATTGAACATATTGTATGACTTATTTTGAAATAATAATAATTCCCTAATGGACATGAAATCGTCGCCATAAGACCTATCTCTGTCGGTGCTGCATAAAGCCAATAGCAAGAAGAAGAAAAAAGAAGAATGCACATGAAAATCTAATAGACATTTTTATTTACTTATTTATTTATTACCCCCTATGGGTGGGGGACGCAGACGAAGAATACACCCACTGTATCCCCTGCCTGTCGTAAGAGGCGACTAAAAGGTTCGACCTAGGCGCGGATATGATTGTGGTTTGGTATAATGTGTTGAACCTCCTGTGGATGGGAGTGGTTGAATACATTCACAGGTAATACCTGCCTGTCGTAGAAGGTGACTTAAAGGGTCATGTGGCCATGGTCCCCTCTTTATTTTTTATTATTTTTCCGAGGGTCAGTTGTAGACCATTTCAACATTTTTGATGAACTGATTATTTTCACCATGTTGGTCCGTATTTACTTATATTAAAATCTCTATAGAACACTTTCCCGCCTTGTCAATACTTTACATATTTTATTATATTTAATTACCGTACATGTTTCGAGAGCCAACTACTCTCTTCTTCAGCGGTGCCAAACATTAATTAATCTTTGGACTTGTTGCATTAGTACAAATAGAACAATTATATATAAATCTTGAAATTGTTACAGTATTTCTCTGTGTTTCACCTTTCACTTACGTACTACCAGTATGTCGTTTGTTACAGACTTTAAACTACAATTTTCAAATCATAAATAATGAAATCTATTAAATTAATCACTATATGTTAATTTTACGTCCTTATTTACATTTAAAAAGAATAAAATGTTTCTTCATGTCTAAATTTAACATTTACTTTACCATTTAGTAGAACCCTTAAAATAAAATAGTTCCAATTCGTAAAATAATACATAACATCTATAAAATTAGTCACTACCTTAAAATCATAAATAATAAATAGCCAATTCGTAAAATAATAAATAACACCTATAAAGTTAGCCACTCTCTTAAAATATTTTCTGCTCTCTTCTTTTTCTTCTTTCCTTAAGTCTGTTATAATTCCGAGACCTCACATGAATTAGAATTTCCTCCTCTTAATCCCATCCAATTCTTCATTTTATCTAATTTATCCACAAATTAAAGTGATGTAACATTGGTCCGAACCAAACAATATGTCCTCCTTGTTGTCAATGACCTTATTGGGGGGTGAGCTGCTACTATGCTGCCGTTACGTGATGACCATGCTACCTACTTTTATAACCGTCAAATTCTTCAGTTCGATTGGTTGCCAAATTTAACCATGAACAAAATATTATTGCACTAGTCTGAATAAACAAACATATTCTGACAGCGGAGTCATATTGTTTGGTTCAGACCAATGTTACATCTTTTTAATTTGTGGATAAATTAGATGAAATAAAGAATTGGACGGGATTAAGAAGAGGAAATTCTAATTCATGTGAGGTATTGGAATTATAACAGACTTAAGGAAAGAAGAAAAAGAAGAGAGCAGAAAATATTTTAAGAGTGTGACTAACTTTATAGGTGTTATTTATTATTTTACGAATTGGCTATTTATTATTTATGATTTTAAGATAGTGACTAACTTTATAGATGTTATTTATTATTTTACGATTTGAAACTATTTTATTTTAAAGGGTTCTACTAAATGGCAAAGTAAATGTTAAATTTACACACGAAGAAACATTTTATTCTTTTTAAATGTAAATAAGGACGTAAAATTAACATATAGTGATTAATTTAATAGATTTTATTATTTATGATTTGAAAATTCTAGTTTAAAGTCTACCGAGCTCTATAGCTACAGTCGCTTAAGTGCGGCCAATATCCAGTAATCGGGAGATAGTGGGTTCGAGCCCCACTGTCGGCAGCCCAGAAGATGGTTTTCCGTGGTTTCCCATTTTCACATCAGGCAAATGCTGGGCCTGTACCTTAATTAAGGCCACGGCCGCTTCCTTCCACTTCCTAGACCTTTCCTATCCCATCGTCGCCATAAGACATATCTGTGTCGGTGTGACGTTAAACAAAATAGCAAAAAAAAAAAAAAAGTTTAAAGTCTGTAACAAATGACATAGTAAGTAAGTGAAAGGTGAAACACAGAGAAACATTGTAACAATTTCAAGATTTAGCCTACTTATAATTGTTCTATTTGTACCAATGCACCAAGTCCAAAGATTAATTAATGTTTGGCACCGCTGAAGAAGAGAGTCGAAACATGTACGGTAATTAAATATAATAAAATATGTAAAGTATTAATTTATTTATCGTATGATGTGCACAGATAGATTATATAAATAAGTATACAATATATACACAGTATATACAAGCAGAAGCCTATAGTTCCAAATCAAGTCCATTGATCCATTTTAAGGCCTCCTCAGTTGCGTTATGAATGTCCTCCAAAGGACCTTGAAATGCTCTCTGTGGACACTCGGCAATTACGTTGTGGATGGTCTGTGAGGTAGCTCCACAATCACACCCAGAAGACTTCTGCCAGCCCCATTTATAAAGAGTATAGCCGCATCTTCCTTGATTGACTCTTATCCTGTTTAGAGTCCTCCATTGACGTCTGGGTAGATGGAATCCGGAAGGTTGAACATGAGGTAGAGTCACAGGCGTTCGTGATGGAGAACCCAGATTCTTCCAGTGTAAGTGCAGTGCGCCAAGGTGGAGATCTAGACTTAAGTCGTGGAGGGGCAGGTTGAGTAATATCCTGGTGAACGGGGAGGTTGGAGTCCTGGCTGGTCTTCTTCCACAGTTTTAGAAGAGCTTCAGACCTTCTTAGGCAAGGCGGTGGAATATTACTGAGTGTAGGCAGCCAGGCCACGTTTGTAGAGCGAATACAACCGGTTATAATGCGCATTGCTTGATTTAGTTGAGCATCAATCTTCGCAGTATGAGCACTTTATTGACTTCTGAAGTTAATAGCTGAAATGGCATTGGCATCTAATGATATGTAAAGTATTGACAAGGCAGGAAAGTGTTCTGTAGAGATTTAAATTTTTGATGTGCGTGCTGCTCGGAGATGGGCCTCTTACGTGTGCGATTACGCCCAAAAGCCCGCAATTGACCACCCAGGAATCTTGCGGGTGGGAGCGCCATGTACGTGGGCAGTAGTATCCGCCTGACAACACAGGTCCCCGCACAGCCGAATGCCAGAAGGACATATTATTATTGATTATTTTTTTCTCTATATTTAGTGCTCTGCACACGCTATGGGGTACATGCTATTGCGGGTGACTGGAGGAAGGGAGTCCTAGTGCTCATTGCCTCAGTCATCCCATACTAGGCATCGTCCAACATCGGACCCCGGGCAGTACCTGCTACGACCAGGTGGGTATTTCCTTGGCTGCTTGATTTGGCTACAGAGACCCCTGATCAGAGTGGGTGGTATTCGGGGAGGATGATTTCGGGCATGGCTTCGAAACAAAGTCACCCCTCTCAAGGTGGTCCCCCACCGAAGTCTTTAACATTTGCTTCCCTGAGAGGTTCAACTCCTTGGGAACATGCCCAACATGAAGGAATGGGATCCAGCTTCCCTAGGTTTCTGGTCGCTACCAGAACCGATGGGCATGATTTTAAGCTGGTAAAGTCGATCCTTTTTAGTAGACACATTGAAGGCATCTACGGCGAACTTGAGGACTTCAAGAAAATGCGCAACGGTAGTTTGCTTTTGAAGACTCGTACAGCACTGTAAGCTGATCAGTTGCTTCAGTGCGACTGCTTTGGTAAAATCTCCGTCAAAGTGGAGAAGCACAAGTCCTTGAAACTGGTTTGCGGAGTCATCTTTCACTGCAACCGTATTTTGAACACTGACGACGAGTTGATGGAAGACATGAAGAACCATGGCGTGACACACATCCGGCGCATTATGCGCAAGGACAATGGTGAAGACGTTGCCACTGGTGCCTTCATTGTCTCTTTCAAGTTGTCAGTGTTACCAGAGAAAGTCAAGGTAACAACTTATCGTTGCGATGTGAGGCCGTACATCAGTCTGTGTGTGGTACATGTGGACGAGTAGCTCACGGCGCGGAGGAGTGTACAACAATTACAAGTGTACAACTCCGTACAAGTGCACTAACTGCTCCGGTTTTTATTATCCTCGGGATCGGAACTCTCCGACATATTTGAGTGAGAAGAAGATCCAGGAGATTAAGACCCTGGATGGTCTTTCCTACCAGGAAGCGCACCGTGAGTTTAATTCCAGGAATACACCTGCCCGTACACTAGACTATAGCATGATAGCTTAGAGTCTTCCAGGTTCGTCATTTACGACATCGTCACCTGTGCTGATCACTGCACCCAAGGCGACTGTTGCTCCTCCGAGCATCGTCGCAAAGAGTAAAAGCTAGAAGAGGGGGGACCACCCCGCCTTCGACCAACCAGAAGTCTGTGCCAGCTGACAGTTCCCGGCCGGCACAGCAACGGGAGAAGGCTAAGTCCCCCCCCCCCCCCCTAAGAGGTCGGCGAAAGCCGTGCCCCAGCTGGCGGAGGCGGCAACGTCAACCAGGGCGGGGAAACCATCTCCCAGCCCGTCTAAACCAGAAAAGAAGGCAGCGAAGAAGAGTGCCCTTGCTGAGCGTTCTCGCACTTCCCTTGCGAAGGAGAAATCATGCCCCCTATCTGGGGAGTATGAGTTTGCGCCAAGAGGTACTCCTGCTCCAAAACCTGTGCGCTCTCTTCGTAGGGTAACTGCCCGCCCCCGAATATCGAAGTTCTGGGCGGCATCCCCGCCGTCTGTTGATGACGGGATGGATGTCGCGCTGTCATCTACATCTACGGATGTAGATGTTGATAGTGTTTAGGTTTGCGAGCATTTTGTCGCTAATAACGTAACACTACTTTTATAGTCCACACTATGGCACTGTTACAGTGAAATTGTAACTGTTATGACAGGCATCTTGCTGAGTTACGTCAGCTTATTAGTGAGTTCGCAGCGAGTATAGTCTGTATTCAGGAAACCAACTTCAGACCTGGTCATCATACGGTCTTGAGAAATCAAATCAAATCAAAATCTCTTTATTTGCAAATGAGGTGTCTACCTCGGTGGCAAATGGTACACTAAAATACATTATTGTCAAGCACTAAATATTAAATTAACAAGAGAAGAAAATTTTTCCTATAATACAATATTATACAATTTACGCTAACAATGTTTTCTATTAAACACACAGCTCATCCTTAATAAATTTATATTGTTTACAAAATTCTACTTATAATATATCCTGTCCTACTTACAAATATAGTCAACTGATATACAGTATGTGGAATTACTTCAAATGATACTATACAACTGGTATAACATTAATATTTACATTGCATTTATTTATTTACTTTTTTTTTTTTTACCCGTTCTGGATCCTAAGTAGCATAACGACCTGCTGCGTCTTAACCAGAGCCCCTTTTGCCACCACTTTTCAGAGTTCCTGAAGGGCCTTCACAGCTACCGTAGCGGTCCCAGGGCCCTCGAAGTCCCCACTGTACTTCACCCCTACAGGCAGTCCCCTACTTTGGCTGTCCAAACTCCTTAGACCAGGGGATGGAATTAATTTATTCACACACATTTTTTTTATATACAATAACCTGCACTGGTCGAATGCCTTCTAACATTTCATTTATTTTCTCTGTTGCTGTTTATTCTCTTCTTGAATATCTGTACAGATTTTGGAAAAGGATCAAACACTACCCCTGGTAAACTGTTCCACTCCTTCACACCCTTCCCAATGAATGAAAATTTACCCCAATCGCTTCTGCTAAAATTCCTTCTAATTTTATATTTGTGGTCAGTCCTGCCGATATAATTATTTTCCAACTGAAGCCTCTCACGGATATCTCCCCATGCTTCTTCTCCTGTATAGGCTCTATATAATCCTGTAAGTCTAGTTTTCTCCCTTCTCTTACTTAAAGTTTCCCACCCAAGTTCCTTTAACATTTCTGATACACTACTCTTTCTCCTGAAATCCCCTGTTACAAATCTTGCTGCTTTCCTCTGCACACTATCTATTTCTTTTATTAGGTATTCTTGGTGAGGATCCCAAACACTGTTTGCATATTCCAATAATGGACGAACCATACTCAAGTAACTTTTTTCTTTTAATTCTTTGTTGCATCCTTTAAGTAGCCTCATTATGACATGTAATGATCTGTATGCTTTCCCAACAATGTCATCAATATGACCCTTCCAGTGCAAATTACTTTCAAATCTCACACCTAAGTATTTGCACTTGCCATCTTTTGGGATAACTACCTCATCCAAGTATATTCAAATTCAGTTTTAAAGCTCCTGTTTGTAAAAGTTGTAACAGTTGATTTGCCTCCATTAACCTTCATATTATTTTCTTCAACCCATTGTTGGATACTTTCAAGGTCCCTTTGTAATTCTGAACAATCCTCAATGTTGTTTATTTCTCTATAAACAATTATGTCATCTGCATACAATCTTATTTTTGATGTTATATTGTTCCCTAAATCATTTGCGTATATTAAGAAAAGTAACGGACCGATTATACTACCCTGTGCAATTCCCTTCCAAACTTTCTCTTCCTGAGATACATTATTTCCTACTTTGACTTTCTGAACCCTTGAATTTAGAAATGCTTTTATTGTTGACAGAACGATATTATGCCCACCGGGTGTCTGGTGGCGTGGGCATTTTTGTCCATTCTGATACTTGTAGCGAAGAGGTTCCTCTAAGGACCCCACTGGAGCAATTGCGGTGCGGATTCCTCTGCCTGTCATAGCAACTGTGTGTAACGTTTATTTTCCACCAGGCCAGCCTCTTGACATAAATGATATCACTGATCTTATAGATCAGCTTCTACCTCCTTTCATCTTGTTTGGCGATTTTAACGCCCATCACCCCATATGGAGCTCTGAGACGCCTTGCCCCAGGGGACGAGAGCTTTAAAGATTAGTTACAGAGCTGGATTTATGTATTTTGAACACAGGGGAACCAACTCACTTTAGTGTATGTTACGGCACATATTCTCGCATAGACGTTGGTTCCGCTGTTTCGATGGAATACACACGATGATCTCTGTGACGGTGACCATTTTCCCATCATCCTTACTTTGTTGAAACATAAATCTGTCGAGGCTCCCCCTCGATAGATTCTTAAACATACTGATTGGCCAAAGTACACATCACTAGCTGTTTTTAATGACGATATCAGTCGGACCATCGGCGAGCAAATAACTTCCATCACACAAGTTATTCTTGCTGCTGCTGAGGAGTCCATTCCGTCCTTCTCGGGGACTCCTCATCGAAAACTCGTTCCTTGGTGGAACGAAGCAATAGCAGCAGCTATCAAAGAACGCCATCGAGCTCATAAACGTTACCGTAGACAGCCTACTGTGGCCAACCTGATAACATTTAAACAACTCCGCGCTAAGGCGCGAGTCCTTATTCGCCAAAGTAAGAAAGCTTCGTGGGAGAAATATGTGTCGTCTATGACGTCACAAACTCTATCATCTCAAGTGTGGACTAAACTTCGACGTATTTCGGGTATCCATGGATCATCTTCGGTACTGGGAATTTCCATTGCAGGCAATATCCTCACTGAACCACTCTCGATTACTAACCATCTAGCTCACCATTTCGCGGATGTGTCTGGCTCTGGGAATTACCATCGTGATTTCGTTGCTCTGAAGCGGGAGGCAGAACGTCATCACCTCAGTTTTTTGCCACTCAGGCTTCAGAGGACTATAACGTGCCCTTTACAGAGTGGGAACTCTGCAGCGCATTAGCGCTTTGCAAGGACACGTCTCCTGGACCAGACAACATCCATAACCAGGGCCCTGTTTCATAAAACATCTTTCACTAATATTATTAGTAAGAAACCAATAATATTAACTAATAATATTATATTATGCTTCATAAAATTATTAGTTAATAATATTAGTTATTAGTTTATGAGTCAAAATTATTAGTAGATGTTCCTAATAATATTAGTAAATTGTTTCATAGACAACATGACTAATAAAAGTTGCTCATATTATTTCCATGAGTGTACTTTGACTCATAATTCATATTATTAGTGATAAGGAACGAGTGTAGGTATTCACCGTTCAATAAATGTTACGCCAAAAACTGCCAGTACTGACATGTAACAAACATATGAATACCGGTGCAATGGGAGATTTAGGATAGATTACATAACTTTTGAGTATTTGCTTGATAGGATTTGTAGGTAAAAGAACGTTCCACTGCAAGGAATGAAGCATAACCTTAAAATAGCAGCTTCGCATTGCACTCCAGCGGTTGGCAGTGATACACAGTATCATTGTGTTTCTCTAGTGCAGTTGTTCTGCTTGGACACTCCAAGTATCTTTTAAAATCTTGGCTTATATCACCAGTAAACTAAGATGATGCTGGTGATGATTATTGTTTTAAGAGGAAGTAGGCTACAACTAGGCAATCATCATCTATAACAACACTAATCAGATAGAAAAATGGAAAGGGTCCGACATTTTGAAAAATTAAGGTATCGCCTAAAGAAACGGAAGGGCCACGAAGGGCGTGAAAATGAAAGACTCTCCGGCCTCGCAACCTAATACTGTCAGGGTCGGAAAAGAACAAGAGTTGAACAAGGGAGGTCAGAAGGGTAGATGAAAATGAGCCTGGCAGAAGTAAGTTGAAGCAATGGCAGGACTCATCTCAGTGACCCATGTTCACCAATACACGCTCGCAAGTTGAGATACCTGCGACCCCTTTTAGTCGCCTCTTACAACAGGCAGGGGATACCGTGGCTGTTATTCTACCGCCGCCCCCACCAACAAGGGTAGTAAATAAAGATTTTGCTAGTCCATCGCAACAGAGATTTTTAAGAGCACATAAAATAAAAAAGTAAAAGGAACAAGGAGAGTTATAGTGTGCAAAAGGCTGCGAATAGTTGATGCTTTAACTCAGTCACTTTCCGCAAAGAAATTTTCTTCTCTCACATTATTTTCACTTCTTTTATCCATTTTGATATGTATTGAAGTCACAACAACGAAAATATCAAGTAAGCCTTTTGAACATGTGGATTAATAGTCGGTTGTAGTCAAGCATTAGCCTACTGCTAGGAACAAACCCAAACCAAGAACATAAACAGACCGATTCTAACCTCCATTTGTATCAGCTGACTAATGAACTAATATTATTAGTGAAGATATTTTATTAGTCATGTGTAAATCTTTATGAAACAGAATTTGGTTAACTAATAATTATTTTTATGAGTTCTAATATTATTAGCTAATATTATGAGTTAGTTTTATGAAACAGGGCCCAGATGTTGAAACACCTTAGTGAGGACAGTCTTCTATATCTCCTTTGCGTACAACCGAATCTGGATGGAGGGTGATTTTCCGTCTCAGTGGCGAGAGGGCATCATTATTCCTGTCCTCAAGACTGACAAAGATCCTAAATATGCAGGAAGTTACAGACCTATTTGTCTTACAAGCTGCCTGTGTAAGCTATTTGAGAGGATGGTAAATCGCCGACTTGTGTGGTGTCTGGAGAAACAAGGACTCTTGTCCGAGTACCAGTGTGGTTTTCGAGCCACTCAATCCACCACTGACCACTTGGTATGCCTGGAGATCTCTATCCGGGATGCGTTTCTCCGCAAACAGCATTTGGGAGCTGTTTTCTTTGACTTCAAGAAGGCCTACGACACCACATGGCGATATGGTATGCTTTCAGCCCTGCATCACTGGAGATTCCGAGGTCACTTGCCGGTATTTATTGCAAATTTTTTGTCCCTCCGTCTATTCCGTGTCCAAGTAGGGAGGACATATTCGCAATACCACGTTCAAGAAAATGGAGTCCCGCAGGGATCGGTTCTTAGTGTCACACTGTTCGCGATTGCCATAAACAGTGTTGTCGCTGCTGCTGGTTCAGCAGTAATACCGTCGCTATATGTGGACGATTTTGCTCTGCACTATAGCCCGCGCAGTATGGCAGTCGCAGAGCGACAATTACAGCAAACTATTAGGAGGGTGGAGCAGTGGACCTTAGAACATGGCTTTCGGTTTTCTTACATGTGATATTGTGTATTGATTAGGTGGTCAAATTAATAAATTAACTTATTGTTATTATTCCAATATTGCAGTTTTCTACCACAAAGACCTCTGTTGTCCACTTTTGTTGTCAACGTACTCTTAACCCCCATCCTGAACTTTCTCTAAAAAATGTCGCTCTTCCCGTAGTTGACACTTACCGATTTCTTGGGCTCCTTTTTGACAGTAAATTATCATGGGAGCCACACGTGCAGGAGCTAAAAGTGCAATGCACCAAGATGCTTAATCTCTTGAAGTTTGTTAGCAGCACTAATTGGGGAGCTGACCGCGCGGTGCTCCTACGATTCTACAGGGCACACATTTTATCCAGGTTAGACTACGACAGTGCAGCATATGGCTCAGCAAGACCAAGCGTTCTTGCGAAGCTGAACAGCATCCACCACAGCGGGATTAGGTTGGCGACGGGAGCTTTTCATACAAGCTCAGTAGCCAGCCTGCTCGTTGAGTCTGGTGTGCCGCCTTTACACCTGAGGTGCCAGCGGCTCCTACTTTTGTATGCTGAAAATTTACGACAGATGCCACTTCATCCAAGCTATCCTTGCATGTTCAACAATGGCAACCGTTTGCTGTACTTTGCTTCTCCTTGAGCTACGTGGCCACTTGGAATACGCTTGGATAGCAGTTAGATTGTTTCACGTACCTTCGGTTCCTTGCATTGTCAGACAACCAAGTGGGGTACCTGCGTGGGTAGTACGGCGATCTGAAATAATCCTGGATCTGCACACTGGCCCGAAGAAAAAACACGGACCCTTCGATTTATTGGAGGCTCTTCGTGTCCGTTGTTGGCCGATATCCAGGTTCAGTCGTCATCTACATGGATGGTTCAAGGACAGACACGAAGGTGGGCTGTGCGTTCATTGTCGACAATGATAGGTTTCTTTTTGCTCTCCCGGAAACCTGTAGTGTGTACACAGCAGAGCTTTATGCTATCTGTGAAGCTCTGCGGTAAGCACTGTCCAATGAGCATCGACACTTTCTCTTGTGTACTGACTCCTTGAGCTCGCTCCAGTCTATTGATACACGTTTCCCTCAGCACCCTCTGGTGCAGCTGGTCCAGGACCTGCTGGCCAGGTGTTCGGATGCCGCCACCAGAATCACGTTTATGTGGCTCGCAAGCCACATGGGTGTAGAGGGTAATGAATTAGCCGATCAGGCTGCCAAGGAGGCAGTTACACTGTCGCCGTTGCCTTTCAAGGTTCCAGCAAGTGATATTCGCACTCTAAAGACATCTGGTTATGTCCCATTGGGAGATGGAGTGGCAGGCCATTCCACTTCCCAATAAGCTGAGAGCGATAAAAGGAACAATGAAGGTATGGAGGACTTCCCTTTGGGCTTCGCGGAGGGAAGCCGTGGTATTATGTCGTCTTCAGATTGGCCATGGTATCCTGACTCACTCGCATCTTTTGAAAGGGGAACCCCTCCGGTGTGTACCTGCGGAGACCACCTTACCGTGGTACACATCCTTACGGAGTGTATGGACCTGGCCGATCTTCGCCGTAGTCTTAACGTCCCGGGTACCATCTCCCTTATCTTGCGAGATGGCAAGCAGTCAGCAGACCTCGTCATCCGCTTTATGAGGGATAATGGTCTGTTTTATGGTGTATAATGATGTCCTTTGTCCTAGTGTATTTGTGTCAATTGCGCTTTTATCCCATTGACGTCATTTTAGTTTGTGTTGCGTATTTTAATTTGTTATTTTAACGTCTAATGTAAATAATGTATATATATCTGTACTAGCAGGCAATGCCTTATTCCTTTGTTTTCCCTGTATTTTCTCTTATTTCATTAGAAAATAAGTCATTGCGAATTAAATCCACTGATTGTTTTAATCTCATACTCATTTTCTCATCACCATTTTTTTAATTCTTGTCAGTGGATACATTTTAAAATTTTAAATATCATATATCATGTCGTCCATCTCGTTCCATTCGATGTTAGGCCCCTTAAAACAACAAGCATCATCATCATATTTATTTATTTTGATATTACCCCTGAGAACACAGTATACAAAACAAAAACAAAAAACAAGATGAATATTAGAAGTAATTATGAGTTGGTACCTTGATGTTTTCACTTAAGGCTACAGCCACTTCCTTCTCACCTCTAGGCCTTTCCCATCCCATCGTCACCATAAGACCTATCTTCAGGATTTGGATGGAATATTTCAAAGCAGTCACTGTAGTTTCTTTCCTTCCTTCACTTGTGTTGACCTTCGATTTTAGGCCCCATTTAAACAACAAGCATCATCATCAAGCATCAAATTATAATCCGTAAATAAAAGTTCATTTTGTAAGGATCTAAAAACCTGTAACTTATGGTAGTTTTACCACAAGCAAAGTTGGTTTAATAAGGTTACAACTCATTTCTTCTGAATACGTTCTATCAGAAGATAAGTGTCATCAAAAGATAAATGAAAAGCCATTAAAAGCTCAAAATTACTTATAGAGTTTCAGTTATGAGAGAACTGAGTAAATGGTCTCCAAACAATAATTTCATCTTGAATGCGTTGTGACTTAATTTTGCAAACTGATCTTACCCAAGTTTTCTTGGTTTTGTTTATTTTGAGAAACTGAATAGTAAGCTTCTGTTTGGGAGATGTATGACTAACATACGCTTGTAAACCATTATGTTAGAGCATTTAGTTCTACAAATTCATCCATTCTTAGATATGTCATGAACTGTGACATTTGTGGGGCGTAGATTTCCAGTGAATTAATTTTGTAATTACCAGACGAGTTGTACGTGCGGTTAGGGGCGTGCAGCTATGAGCTTGCATCCAGGAGATAGTGGGTTAAAACCCCACTTTTGGCAGTCTTGAAGATGGTTTCCGTGGTTTCCCATTTTCACACCAGGCACTTTTCATTACTGCCACGGCTGCTTCCTTCACACTTCTAGGCCTTTCCCATCCCATCGTCACCATAAGACCTATCATAGGTTATGACCTTGTTGACGTTTAACTAATAAGATAAAGTTTGAGGGATGTTCACCATTCAACACGTTGTAAAATATATTAAATTATAAGAAGACCGGTTTCGACTCCCTTGGAGTCACCTTCAGTTCTTGTTGAAAATCAAATCAAGGGGAATCTGATAATAATCATCATAATTGCATGGAAACACATCAGTGGGTTGCAAGGCATTACCTTGAAATGTAACGTACACATGGCAACCAGGACTTGTAACTTACAAAGTTCTTAGTTCTGGCTTAAACTGTCCCGTGTTCATGGAACACGGAACACTGGAAACACATGCACTGGTTGAAAACACACACATACGATATGAAACAATTGGCGCTTCAAGAATGTTCTTGGGCTTGACAGTCCTGCCTTCATCTGACTAAACTAGATGAAACATATATACATTGAATGTACAAACCACTTGATTTGATTTTCAGCAAGAACTGATGATGACTCCAAGGGAATCGAAACCGGTCTTCTTATAATTTTATATATTTTACAATGTATTGAATGGTGGAACATCCCTCAACTCTATTTTATTACCATAAGACCTATCTGTGTTGGTGTGACGTAAAACAAATTGTAAATTTAAAAAAAATATTAAAAATTGGGTTCTGATAAATATGTTAATTAATTAGTAATTTTGTGTTAAACATTCCAAATGTCTGCATACACCATCCCACCCACTAATATTTTTTTTGTAAAATACGTTTATACAATATTTTTGTGTAAGTCCGTCAGTGGTTCCGCTGGTGGGATCCTCAACAGCTCTGCCATCAGCTGTCATAGATGGCCTAGGCATCACCGAGAGGCGTACTAGGGAAATGAGGAGTGAGGTAGTTTCCCGTTGCTTTCCTCACTGAGCCGGATTTGCCATTACATATCAGTCTGCCAAGCCCATTGAAATGCATCAACTGACCCTATGAGCAACATTTTCACACCATTCATAGCAGGGACTGGCTGCATAAGGAATTGGCATTACTAGCATCACTCATACCTCAGTCACTTTAATATTGTCAAAGCCAAGGATAAGACAGAGACAGATCTATGAAAGTAACAAAATTGCTGTAGCCTATATCAGAAGACATAGTGCACTGTAAACACTAGGTCCTACCAGCAAAGGCATATTTTTTGCATCTGCTAACTACTAACAGTTTTGTGAACTTACAGTGAACTGCAGTGAAGTGGTAGAACTTGTAGTAGTCCTGGACTTGTAGAAGGGTTTAACATGCAAATCCTTTCTATGATGGTATTTTCCATCTTGTGGCATGTGGTTATATTGTTATTCTGTTGCCCTAAGACAAAGACAAGTGCTTATAGTTCTGGAAGTGTCACATGCCCTTAGCGCTAGTTTACAGAGGAAAACATCACCAGCAATAATCTCAAATTAGAATTAACTAAACTACAAAACGCTGTTCAGAAGTACATGAAACCGGGCGAGAAAAAGAGAAAGTCGTAGATGACAGATGAAATACTGAACCTAATGGAGAAAAGAAGAGTCAATAAAGGAAAACCTGCAGAATGCAGGAAGATAAATGCAGACGTCAGAAGAAAGATTAGGGAGGCAAAAGAAAAAGTGGAGCAATGTGAGGAGATTGAGTTATATCAAAGTAGGTATGGCAGCTTCAATGTACACAGGAAAGTAAGAGAAGTAACAGGGAAATACAGGAATGGCACTGGTGGGAAGTTAATAGATGAAGCTGGGAACTTGATGGTCGATTTAAAAGACAAGAAAAAGATTTGGAAAAAAATATATAGATGATTTATTTCGTGACACTAGATGTGCTTTTACACAAAATACAAATGCAATAAGCGGCACAGATATATTAGAAGAAGAAGTTCAAACAGCCATCAATCAGATGAAGGACGGAAAGGCAGTGGGACCAGATAAAGTAAAAGCAGAGTTCTTAAAACTGATGGATGAACATCATGTAAAATGGTTGACCAAAATTTTCAACCGGATTTATGTATCCGGTAACATTCCATCGGAATGGCTCAAATCAGAGTTCATCACCTTGCCAAAAAAGCCAAACGCAAACCAATGTGGAGATTACCACACAATAAGCTTGATGAGCCATCTCTTGAAAGTGTTCTTGAGAGTGATACACAGAAGAATATACAGACTGTGTGAAGATCAGATAGCCCCTAATCAATTTGGGTTTATTAAAGCCGTAGGTACGAGAGAAGCTTTGTTCAGTGTGCTGGTTCTCTTTCAGAGATGTAAATAAGAATGTATTTGCTTGTTTCATAGACTACCAGAAAGCCTTTGACTGTGTAAAACATGAAAAATTGATGGAGATTTGAGAAATATTGGAATGGAGGAGAGAGATCTGCAAATCATCAAGATGCTGTACTGGAATCAAACAGCGGTGAAGCATGTTGAAGAAGAACATACCGAAGCAGTCAAAATTCTGAGAGGAGTGAGGCAGGGATGTATCTTGTCACCTATACTATTTAATTTGTATTCAGAATACATATTTAGAGAAGCCTTGGAAGATATAGAAGAAGGAATTTTGATAAATGGAGTGAGATTAAACAACATCCGGTATGCTGATGATACAATTGTATTTGCTGATACTATCCAAGTGCTACAATCACTAATGGATAGAATTGTAAGAGTCAGCAGCCAATACGGGCTTGAAATAAACACCGCAAAGACAAATCTCATGGTTATAAGTAAGGAAAATATTTCCAAAATAAACTTGGTTATAAATCAAAAGAGTATAGAAAGGGTAAAACAATATTCATACCTTGGAACCATAATAAATGAAGACTGGGATTGCTCACAAGAAGTCAAGGTACGCATTGGAAAAGCAAAAAGTGTGTTCGAGAAAATGAGTAATGTGTTTAAAAGCCACAATCTAACTTTAGGGACTAAAATCAGACTTCTGCACTGTTATGTATTTTCTGTTTTTTTATGTGGTGTAGAGACATGGACCTTAAATAAAAACACAGAGAAGAAGCTGGAGGCCTTTGAAACATGGCTTTATAGGCAGATCCTGAGAATATCTTGGGCCCAGAGAATGACAAACGTGGAAGTAATGAGAAGGATGAACACAACACCTCAGTTGATCAAGGTAGTGAAATGCAGAAAGCTGCAGTATCTGGGACATATAATGCACAACACAGATAGATACAACCTATTCCAAAAAATACTCCAGGGGAAAATCAACAGCAAAAGAGGTCCTGGAAGAAGACAAATATCTTGGCTTGACAATCTTAGAGGCTGGTACAATATGTCATCAGTTGAACTGTTCCGCGCTGCCACAAACAAGACGAAAATAGCCATCATGATCGCCAACATCCGAAACGGATAGGCACCGAGAGAAGAAGAAGAAGAAGAAGAATTTATCCATCAGCAGGTCTTTTGTCTTTCACCAGTTTACCCATTGAATCTTCACCTGGATATCAATTATGCTGAGTTCATTTTTCTATTTCAACTTGTCTAATCATGTTCCAAGTTTCATCTGTAAGTTGTAATATGTTCACTCTATATTTCCTTATCATATCATAACATGGTGAAGTCATGACAGGCCCAGCAAGCCAGTGTTGGATTAAAAGATGCTTTTAAGAAAAGGAACATTAAGCTGGACGGATATCAGAAGACTACCTTGGTGAGGCAATGGACTACGATTTGGAACACTGAACATTACGACATTAACAAAGTGGAGGAAATTGTAGATGTGTTGGAGGGAAGGGAAGTAGATATACTAGGTTTGGCAGAGACAAGATTGAGAGGAGAGGGTAATAAAGAACAGAGGAATGGTTTCTGGCTGTGCTGGAGTGAAAAGGAAGAAGGGGAAGGGATAGTGGAGTGGGAGTAGTAGTGAGAAAGGGACTGAAACGAATAAGTGACTGGATTATGAATATAAAAATATTTGTAAAAGGAAAGAGCTTGGAAGTTCTTTGGGTGTATGCCCCTCAGGTAGGCTGCAGTCAACAAAACAAGGAAGATTTTGAGGATCAATTGCAGAAACAGCATATTACAGTCATGAGAGATTTAAATGCCTATGTGCATATGGACAGGAGGGGCTGGGACTAGAAGGTTCGAGGAAGAGAAATGGGCTGATGGTTCAAGAAGAAGGAGAGCCACAGCAGGGATTGGTCACTGAAATCAGTTGTGGACTGCGAGATGAAGAGGAAGTGACCACCGGCTCTTGATAATGAATACTAAAAGAAAGAAAAAATACAGAAGGGCAGGAAAGGAAAATAAAAGTATGGAAACTGAAAGAGAGCCAATAAGGAAGAAATTACCAACAGAGGAACCAAGGACAGGAGAGATTCAGTAGAAGCTGTGGAAACATGTGGAAGGAGATGCCATGGTGGAATGTCAGAGTGAAAGAAGCAGTAGGGAAGAGAAACAATACCAACAAAGAACACCAGAGACGAGAGAAGACTATACAAACAAATGGATGGTTGGACAGGAGAGGAGGAAGTGGACACAGATGATGGAGGAAGATAGCAAGGGCAATCTGAAAATATGGTATGGATTGGTGAGAAATAAAAGTAAGTGTAGGCAGAGAGAATAGAGGATAAAAATGGTGGAGAAAATTAAACTAATCTGGAAGGAATACTTTGAGGACCTCCTGAATGTGGTTGGATTAAGTGAAGAAGAAGATCATATTGAGGTGTAAGGAGAAAATGGAGGAATTAACCTGAGCACAAGTGGAGGAAGGTTTGAAGAGGATGAAACTGGGGAAGTTAAGTGTGGAGACAATAAGAGCTACAGGATGGTGTGGAAGGAGAAAATAGTACCAGAAGATTGGAGGAAGGATGTAATAGTACCCATCAAAGGAAAAAATGTCAGAATTACCGTGGCATAACCCTGAATTCAGATAAGAACAAGGAGGCGCTATGAGTAGTAATGGCTTCATGGACATACCAATCAATGATTAATAAAATCTGCATTTAGGGCTGTCACCCAGGTGACAGATTTACCTAGTTGTCAAAGAACTTTTAACTTACTCTTCATCCTATAAATGTATATTTGCCTCAATTTGTACTCTTGAAGTCCAACTTTATCTTCATGCTCCACTCGAGCTTCTATTTACGTCATTCCACGCTACCTCTCCACTGACAACTCGAAACATACCTGAAATATCCGTCCCGAATGAGCGAATTCATAATTTCAATATGAATTGTTTCTTATTCGACATTATAAATTCTCCAGCGAACTCATTCTTGGTTGCCAGCATATTGCCCCAGTGTGCCAGTTTGGACTCATCAGTTGGTAACTAGCACACTTACCAAGGCGCATGTCTCATGTATGTAACTACGTGGAGCCACAAGCAGTCAGATAAAAAATTAGATGTATGGCTTTTCAAGCGTTTGCTCTATTAACCAGCGTTTCGTCTTAGATCTGACACTAGACTCTTCAGAGTGGGATGTGTCAGACCCTACCCACTGACGCTGGGGTGTATGCAGGTACTGGCCTTCGGTTCAGAGGGTCCCGGGTCATGGATTTTAAACTTCATTGGTTAATTTTTGATATACTCTATTGGTGGAAAAATATCTAATTCCCTCCATGGGAACCTTTTTTTTGCTATTTGCTTTACGTCGCACTGACACAGATAGGTCTTATGGCGACAATGGGATGGGAAAGGCCTAGGAGTTGGAAGGAAGCGGCCGTGGCCTTAATTATGGTACAATCCTGCAACTCATTTACTACTGTTCTGCGGGACAACGCTTCTCCTACTCTAATTCTCTGAGTTTTATTTTCTAGAAATATAGCGAACCGTATGACCTTGCCACGGTGCGGAGGCTTGCATGTCCCAATGAAGCAGATAGCCGAGCCGCAGGTGCAACCATATCGGATGGGTATCTGTTGAGAGACCAGACTAACAAATGGTTCATCGAAAGGGGGGTAGCAGCCTTTCGGTAGTTGCAAGGGCGGCAGTCTAGATGATTGACTGATACGCCCTTGTAATAATACTCAACATGGCTTAGCTGTGTTGATACTGCTACACGGCTGAAAGCAACAGGAAACTACAGCCGTAACTACCTCCCGAGGACATGCAGCTCTCTCTGTATGAATGGTGTAATATTCCGGAGGTAAACTAGTCCCCCATTCGGATCTCCAAGTCGGAGTGTGGAATGTTAGAAGTTTGAATCGTTGTGGTAGGTTAGAGAATCTGAAAAGGGAGATGGATAGGCTAAAGTTAGATGTAGTTGGTGTAACTGAAGTACGTTGGCAGGAAGAACAAGATTTTTGGTCTGCTGACTACCGAATTATCAACACAAAATCAAACAGGGGAAATGCAGGAGTTGGTTTAATAATGAATAAGAAAATAGGACAGCGGGTAAGCTACTACGACCAGCAAAGTGAAAGAATTATTGTCGTCAAGATAGACACCAAACCAATGCCCACCACAATAGTGCAGGTCTATATGCCTACTAGTTCAGCGGATGATGAAGAAATCGAAAGAATATATGTGGAGATAGAAGATTTAATACAATATGTAAAAGGTGACGAGAATCTAATTGTGCTGGGAGACAGGAATGCAGTGGTAGGCCAAGGAAGAGAAGGTGGTACAGTAGGAGAATTTGGATTGGGACAAAGGAACGAAAGAGGAAGTCGGCTGGTTGAATTCTGCACTGATCATAATTTAGTCCTTCCCAATACTTGGTTCAAACACCACAAACAACGGCTGTATACGTGGACGAGACTGGAGACACTGGAAGGTATCAAATAGACTTCATTATGATTAGGCAGAGATTCAGAAACCAGCTGTTGTATTGCAAAACTTTCCCAGGAGCAGACGTGGACTCTGACCACAAATTGTTGGTCATGAAATGCCATCTGAAGTTGAAGAAATTGAAGAAAGGAAAGAAATAAAAATATGGGATGTAGACAAGTTGAAAGAAAAGAGTGTGAGGGATTGTTTCAAGGAACATGTTGCACAAGGACTAAATGAAAAGGCTGAAGGAAACACTATAGAGGAAGAGTGGAGAGTCATGAAAAATGAAGTCGGTAGGGCTGCTGAAGAAATGTTAGGAAGGAAGAAAAGATCAACTAAGAATCAGTGGATAACTCAGGAGATACTAGACCTGATTGATGAACGACGAAAATACAAGAATGCTAGAAATTAAGAGGGCAGAAAAGAATACCGGCGATTAAAGAATCAAGTGGATAGAAAGTGCAAGGTAGCTAAGGAAGAATGGCTGAAGGAGAAGTGGAAGGATGTCGGAAGGCTGTATGGTACTGGGAAAGGTAGATGCTGCATACAGGAATATCAAGGAAACCTTTGGAGAAAGGAAATCTAGGTATATGAATATTAAGAGCTCAGATGGAAAGCCACTTATAGGGAAAGAAGACAAAGCAGAAAGATGGCAGGAGCATATCCAACAGTTGTATGAAGGTAAAGATGTAGATAATTTGGTTCTGGAACATGAAGAGGCTGTTGATGCTGATGAAATGGGAGACCCAATTTTGAGGTCAGAGTTTGACAGAGCTGTGAGCGACCTAAATAGGAACAAGGCACCTGGAATTGATGACATTCCCTCTGAATTACTGACTGTCTTAGGAGAAACCACCATGGCAAGGTTATTTCATTTATTGTGCAAGATGTATGAGACAGGAGAAGAATGTTGTTATACCTATTCCCAAGAAAACCGGTGCTGACAAGTGTGAAAACTACCGCACCATGCCTGCAAAATTTTAACACGTATTATTTACAGAAGAATGGAAAAACAAGTTGAAGCTGAGTTGGGAGATCAGTTAGGCTTCAGAAGAAATGTAGGAACACGTGAAGCAATCCTGACTTTACTTGTGATCTTAGAGGATCGAATCAAGAAGGACAAGCCCACGTACATGGCATTCGTAGATCTAGAAAAGGCATTCGATAATGTTGATTGGACCAAGCTATTTATGATTTTGAAGATGATAGGGATCAGATACCGAAAACGAAGAATTATCTACAATCTGTATAAAAATCAGTCTGCATTGATAAGAATCAAGGGCTTTGAAAAAGAAGCAGCAACCCAGAAAGGAGTGAGGCAAGGCTGCAGTTTGTCCCCTCTCCTTTTCAATGTTTACGTAGAACAGGCAGTAAAGGAAATCAAAGAGAAATTTGGAAAGGGAATCACAGTCCAAGGAGAGGAAATCAAAACCTTGAGATTTGCCGATGATATTGTTATTTTATCTGAGACTGCAGAAGATCTCGAAGTTGCTGAATGGTATGGATGAAGTGTTGGGTAAGGAGTACCAGATGAAAATAAATAAGTCCAAAACAAAAGTAATGGAGTGCAGTCGAACGAAGGCAGGTGATGTAGGAAACATTAGATTAGGAAACGAAGTCTTAAAGGAAGTAGATGAATATTGTTACTTGGGTAGTAAAATAACTAACGATGGCAGAAGTAAGGAGGACATAAAATGCAGACTAGCACAAGCAAGGAAGAGCTTTCTTAAGAAAAGAAATTTGCTCACTTCAAACATTAATATCAGAATCAGAAAGATGTTTTTGAAGACTTTCGTGTGGAGCGTGGCATTGTATGGAAGTGAAACATGGACGATAACTAGCTCAGAAAGAAAGAGAATAGAAGCTTTTGAGATGCGGTGTTACAGAAGAATGTTGAAGGTGAGATGGATAGGTTGAATCACGAATGAAGAGATACTGAATCGAATTGGTGAGAGAAGATCGATTTGGCTAAATTTACACGTTATAATTCTCATGTTAGGTCCGTATTGAAATGTACGTAAATACAAAGTATGTTACAAGTGTTATTATTTTTTATATCCACCTATTCAATACAAAGAGATATTTTTAGAAATTAAATATTATTATAAAATGTTAAGGGACATGTTTCGCCCATATTAAGGGCATCATCAGCCTCAAACTCAAACCTGTATGGTGAAAAATCAGGATCCTGATTGCTCTTACAAGTCATAAAAAGATGATATCAGTGTAGGTGTCTGTCCAAACATACAAATTGTTAGAATGTCCTTGGCTAAAATTGCAGTATCAAGCTGCATGTCAAAAGTTCAGACGATTATACTTTCTGGAGCGTTGAAAAACTTGTTGGGGGTAGAGCAATAAACAGCTCAGTCTTTATAATGAAACAGAAATATGCCTCCTTGAATACTCCTGTTAGAGGATAAGAAAAAGCAAAGCTGATAAACTGTCACAGATGCCAATTTCATATGTTGTGAAAAGACAACAGCCTTCTTAAGTGGCTGTTCAGCTGCCTATAGTCTATTTAACTGGCTGAAGGAGTGAAAGTCGAATGCGTTATGATAAGATAACTGTCTTCTTTAAGTAATTGTGGGAGTAAGGAAAAAGCATTCCGTTGTCTATAGGTGTATTTATCTTGTTTGAAGGAGTGAAAGTCGAAGGTTTATCTGGGCTAAGCACTAGTCACTTGGTAGGACAAGGCCTTGACATAGTAGTGTTTGTTCAGTCCAACAGGTAAGAATAAGGACCAAGAAGATTTGTCTCCTCGTATTATACAGGCCCTCGGGCTAAGCACTAGTCACTTGGTAGGACAAGGCTTTGACATAGTAGTGTTTGTTCAGTCCAACAGGTAAGAATAATGACCAAGAGATTTGTCTCCTCATATTATACAGGCCTCCAGGCTAAGCACTAGTCACTTGGTAGGACAAGGCTTTGACATAGTAGTGTTTGTTCAGTCCAACAGGTAAGAATAAGGACCAAGAAGATTTGTCTCCTCGTATTATACAGGCCCTCGGGCTAAGCACTAGTCACTTGGTAGGACAAGGCCTTGGCGCTGCAGTGCTTCTCCAGTCTAGACAGCTAAGTGTAATGACCAAGAAGATTTGTCTCCTCGTATTATACAGGCCCTCCGGCTATGCACTAGGCACTTGGTAGGACAAGGCCTTGGCGCTGCAGTGCTTCTCCAGTCTAGACAGCTAAGTGTAATGACCAAGAAGATTTGTCTAGACAGCTAAGAGTAATGACCAAGAAGATTTGTCTCCTCGTATTATACTGGCCTCTGGGCTAACAACTAGTCACTTGGTAGCGCAAGGCCTTGACACTGTAGTGTTTCCGCAGTCTAGACAGCTAAGAACAAGTACCAAGAATATTTGTCTCCTCATATTATACAGGCCTCCGGGCTAAGCACTAGTCACTTGGTAGGAGAAGGCCAAGGCGCTGGAGTGCTTCTCCAGCCTAGACAGCTAAGAGTAATGACCAAGAAGATTTGTCTCGTATTATACAGGTCTCCGGGCTAATAACTAGTCACTTGGTAGGACAAGGCCTTGACATTGTAGTGTTTCTGCAGTCTAGACAGCTAAGAATAAGTACCAATACTATTTGTCTCCTCATATTATACAGGCCTCCGGGCTAACAACTAGTAGGACAAGGCCTTGACATTGTAGTGTTTTCCCAGTCCAACAGCTAAGGATAAGGACCAAGAAGATTTGTCTCCTCGTATTATACAGGCCTCCGGGCTAAGCACTAGTCAAGCGTCATGAAAGGAAAGAAAAATTCCACCTAATCAATACATTTATTTTCTTGTAAAATATTACAATCTAGGACCGGCTATATCAGCTCAGAATCACATTTGCATTTCTATCTTATACCTCCTATAGACCTTCATGATATATTATTTCATAATTTTCAATGAAAACTTACCTTAAAAACTTACAAATTAACAAGTGTTATGATAAGAATAAAATTACAAAACTTTGTCTATTATATACATGCATTTTGGCTGATAGAATGCGTCCTTGGGTTGATTAAGCATCTATCATAGGTATTTTTGCTTATTCTGTTGAATCGATTCCTATTTTATTCTTATTATTTACAATCGTGAATAGACTATCAGTAAAATGTGATAAATAAAACTTGCATGATAACTACAATAAAATATCATGTTACATCATTACACCATATTACTGGAGTGATACTATTTTAGGTAGAATATAAATGCGTGTTGATCTCTATAAAATATTTTTACATAAACACACTAAGATATTTTAAAGTGTAATTATTGTACTTTAAAGTCTAAAATACTTATTGCTTGGACCTTGCGTTGTTAGGTGGTAAAATATTGTAACAATTTGTCTTTATATTACTTCAGATATTTGATAATATTTAAATATGCTGTATATGGTTGGTTTTTAAGTCTAATGATTAAATGTTAGTTCCTTCTTGCATAAATTACAAGTTTCATATTATGTTGTTTATGTATTGTATAAAACATAAATGTCTATTAAATAGAATGCTTATCATTTACTACAGAAGTTTTTTAAAAACACTTAAATGTCTAGTAATATAGTCAATGTATTAGTGACATTGAAACGTGTTGGCCTTGATTCTTGTGTTGTATTTTTTTTGCATAATTTGCCTTTTTTATATATATGTCAAATATAGGTTTGTAAATAACAGCACTTTCCTATAATTATGAGATGGATCAATACAAGCTTGATACGCGTTAAATTATGCGACATATGTGTGATTCAATCCTTTGTTTACTGTATGTTCTGGAGTTTTTCTCCCATCAAATGCCATAAAAATGTGGTGGTTCCTTTCCCTTTTTGAGGCTGGTAAAGTCTGTAAGCCGAAATGAATGAAGTGAATTAGATTTCAATAGAAGTGTAATATTGTGTGAATATGTAAAGCCTGAAATAATCTACTTACTGCTGGATGTTTGAAATGCGAGTTTCTTGGCCGTTTGACGAGTAATGTACCTCGTACTCATGGTTCTGGTGTTGTCTGTTGTGAGAGGGGTGGAGGGATAAGTAGGGAAGGTTGTTTCGTGTGTACGGGCGGAGTCATTAAAGTTCGCTGTCTGCACCGTAGCTTGTGTATGACGTCGTCTGTTGACTAGTTTGACGTAGTCATTTTTTAAGACAGGAACGATTTTATTGAACAAAATATTAGTTTTTTCAGATAACTCATTTATGTTATTATTAGGATTTGCATACTGATCTAGTGTTATATATAATTCTTTGCATATATTAAGCAAAGGACCTTTAGGTTCTACATTTAATATTTTCAAATCGTTATTTATGTCCGTAAAATTGTGCTTGTATTCATGCATATGCTGCCCTATTGCCGAGAAATGATTATGCCTAATTGCGTTTACATGCTCATTATATCTAGTCGTCAAATTCCTGCCCGTACGCCCGACATAACTTGTTAAACAGTTGTTACATTCCATTCGGTAGACTCCTGATTGAAGATATTTGTTACTGCTATTTACTGATTTGCTATTATATATGATATGCCTATTATTTTGTGTAGTCTTAAATGCTATTTTAATGTTATGCTTCCTCAGAACATTGGTTAGTGAATATACGCCCGTATTATTGAAAGTTGCGTGATATTTTCTGGGTTGATCTGGTTTTGTCAGAGTAGTATTGGGTCGTGATTTTAACTTATGAATGATGGAATTAACCATTTCTTTTCTATAACCATTTTTTTGAGCTACTTCATGAATTAGTTGCAGTTTATCTTTGAGATCTGCTTTTGACATCGGTATATTAAACGCTCTATGAACCATACTTTGATATGCTGCTTCTTTATGCGGATTAGGGTGATTAGAATCTATTTTTCTGGTATTTATTGTATGTGTAGGTTTCCGGTAAATTTTGAAGGTGAGATGTTTTTCGTGTCCAGTAACCGTTAGATCTAGGTAATTTAGTTGACCGTTATTCTCGTATTCCTTGGTGAATTGTATACATGTGTCTATGGGGTTTATTTTATCTAGTGTTTCTGAAGTCTAGACAGCTAAGAATAAGTACCAAGAAGATTTGTCTCCTCGTATTATATAGGCTTTCGGGTTAAGCCCTATTCTGTTGTTAGGACAATGCCTTGGCATTGTAGTGTTTTCTTGAGTCCAACAGCTAAGAATAAGGACCGAGGAGATTTGCCTCCTCATATTATACAGGCCTCCAGGCTAATCACTAGTCACTTGGTAGGACAAGGACTTGGTGCTGTAGTGCTTCTCCAGTCTAGACAGCTAAGGAAGATAGGAAACTTAAAAGGGTCCACCTTTTCAATACAAAATTGTTATAGTTTATGACAACATATATTTACATTTGGAACTAGTTTCGACGCTGTTTGGCGTCATCTTCAGCCAACATGTGGGAAATAGGCTAGCATGTAGACATTTATATTACACAAGGCGTTATATTAAACAATACACATCTTGCAAGGAGATAAAAACAGGGACAAATATAGAAACAAATGAATCGTTGAGAAAGCAAAAGTTATACATATTAAAAATAACCTTAACCACACACCTTGTAGTGCGAAAATATTCGCCTTGAATGATTCCTGACTACAAAACGCACGCGCACACATTTCTGAAGAGCCAGCAGGCAGGAAAAAGTAAAGTGAAACCTTAAGAGTTCTTCTGAGAAGAGTTCATCATTTTCTTTATGTTCGGACTAACCAATGAAGTCTCCCTTGAGTTCCTGATAAACATACACAACAGGAAAAACTCCTTCACTCTCAACAATAGCTATAAAGACCAACGGTAAATTGTATTTTAAATACTGTGCAGAGACGTGAAAGCATGACCTTGAACATGATATAACTTCTTCATTTAATCACCTTTGAAAGCCTCTCTCTATATTACGTAGCTTCATTAACACCACCCTTCTGTAGATGCACAAAATAATCTTGTAATCTTCACAGGTCCGGTACTCAGCTCGACGAGAATATAAAATTGGTATTAAGGAATTCGTTTCCTGAGAGTTTGGAGGTTGACTGTGCCAGTATTTGTGGTGTAATGTTGCAGCGTTATGTGTAGGGTGGGGGCAGGTTTCTATGATGTTTATTGCGGTACATAAGGCGGTAAAGCTATGGCGCGAGATGAAGAGGAGCAGGGCGTGTTGGATAGTTTAGGTCTGGGGAGTGGCCATTGTTGGATTAGGAGGGGAGAGGGAAAGAGCGGTAGGGGAGGAGGAGTGGAAGGAGGGGAAATATGGAGGGTGATGTGGTGAAAGTGTGTGGCGTGACAAAGTATTATGCATAATGTGAAAGACAGATCTGTTTTTCGGGATATTCATGTTTTTGAAAAATTCAGTGAGAAAGTCGAATAGGATCTTTGGTTTCTCTGAGATATCATTTAAGTTTAGGTTGGGATTGAAATATTGGTCTAAATGAATATAGAGGTTTTCAGTGACGTCTAGGAAAGAACCTTTGTTTAGAATATCTAATACTTCAAGATCTTGATTAATTTCAGTAAAGTTGTGCTTAAATTCTTTTATATGTAGGCCGACCGCGGAAAAACGGTTGTGTTTTATGGCATTGACATGTTCTGCATATCTGATTTTAAAGCTGCGTCCTGTTTGCCCTAGGTAAGAACTTTTGCAGTCTTGGCAAGAAAACCTATTTACACCTGATTTAGAAAAAGGACTACTTTTATTTATTGATGAAGAGTTGTGTAGGATCTCTGTGCTTCTATTGTTAGTACGAAAGGCTATTTTAACGTTGTGTTTTTTAAGAACGTTAGTGACGTAAATTTCTTTATTGAAGGTGAATGTGGAAAACGTGGCAGTGCTAGTATTGTCTTTTATTAGGGTGGTTTTTGGGCGGTGTCTGAATTTATTGATTATTCTTTCAATAAAGGATTCATTATATCCATTAAATTTTGCTATAGAGCGAATGGTGTTCAATTCTTTATTTAAGTTTTTTCTTTGTTGATTCCCTTACTGAAAGAAAACAAATTCTCAATCTTAAAAAGAAAGTCAAAGACAACCAACTCATCATTACAAAGGTCGACAAAGGCAACACAACAGTCATTATGGATAAAACAGATTACATTCAAAAAACCAAAAATTTCTTAGATAATGACTCCTTTTCGATAGTTAAGAAGGACCCAACACCATCAATTCAAAGGCCATTGAAACAAATTATAAAGAGCACATCTTTTCTCCTCACTGAGCAAGAAAAACAAAAGTTAATTACTATGAACCCAGGCCTTCCAACAGCTAAAGCACTACCCAAAATCCACAAAACCGGTGTCCCTATTCGACCCATAATAAACTACAGACCAAGCCCCTTATATAAATTATCTCAAGTTATCCAACAATTTCTTAATAAACATTATAAATTCTCATCAAATAAATCCATCAGGAACACTGTAGAATTAGTGAACAAACTAAACAGTTTCAAGCTTCAACCATATCATTCAATGCACTCCTTTGGTATAGTCAACATGTATCCCAGTATAAAAACCAACTCATTATTCCCGATCATCGAAAAGAACTTACTTGCTAACAATCAACTAAGTAAACTAGAAGTTCAAGACTTTATGACCATATTAAGATTACTAATTAACAATAACTATTTCACATTCGATAAGATCATTTACAAACAAGATGGTTTGGCTAAGGGTTCACCAGCCTCAGGAATTTTAGCAGAGATCTACCTTGATTTCCTAGAGCACACCGCCATCGACAATAACATCAAATTTGCTAATATCCAATTCTGGGCGAGGTACGTAGATGACACATTTATAATCCTAGATGAACGCTCCATAGACGCGCCTTCCACCCTCAAAAACCTTAATACCATTGATCATGACATTAAATTTACCTTAGAATCAGAGATAAACAACTCCATCAACTTCCTAGACCTAACAATCAATAGGCACCCCTCTTCGTTCACATATAGTATCTATAGAAAGCCCACTCAAACGGCCACTACTATAAGAAATGACTCACTACACCCCCAAACATACAAAGCGGCTACATATAATAGCTTAGTAGACCGAGCATTCAAAATTCCGATGTCAAGAAAAAACTTAAATAAAGAATTGAACACCATTCGCTCTATAGCAAAATTTAATGGATATAATGAATCCTTTATTGAAAGAATAATCAATAAATTCAGACACCGCCCAAAAACCACCCTAATAAAAGACAATACTAGCACTGCCACGTTTTCCACATTCACCTTCAATAAAGAAATTTACAACGTCACTAACGTTCTTAAAAAACACAACGTTAAAATAGCCTTTCGTACTAACAATAGAAGCACAGAGATCCTACACAACTCTTCATCAATAAATAAAAGTAGTCCTTTTTCTAAATCAGGTGTAAATAGGTTTTCTTGCCAAGACTGCAAAAGTTCTTACCTAGGGCAAACAGGACGCAGCTTTAAAATCAGATATGCAGAACATGTCAATGCCATAAAACACAACCGTTTTTCCGCGGTCGGCCTACATATAAAAGAATTTAAGCACAACTTTACTGAAATTAATCAAGATCTTGAGGTATTAGATATTCTAAACAAAGGTTCTTTCCTAGACGTCGCTGAAAACCTCTATATTCATTTAGACCAATATTTCAATCCCAACCTAAACTTAAATGATATCTCAGAGAAACCAAAGATCCTATTCGACTTTCTCACTGAATTTTTCAAAAACATGAATATCCCGAAAAACAGATCTGTCTTTCACATTATGCATAATACTTTGTCACGCCACACACTTTCACCACATCACCCTCCATATTTCCCCTCCTTCCACTCCTCCTCCCCTACCGCTCTTTCCCTCTCCCCTCCTAATCCAACAATGGCCACTCCCCAGACCTAAACTATCCAACACGCCCTGCTCCTCTTCATCTCGCGCCATAGCTTTACCGCCTTATGTACCGCAATAAACATCATAGAAACCTGCCCCCACCCTACACATAACGCTGCAACATTACACCACAAATACTGGCACAGTCAACCTCCAAACTCTCAGGAAACGAATTCCTTAATACCAATTTTATATTCTCGTCGAGCTGAGTACCGGACCTGTGAAGATTACAAGATTATTTTGTGCATCTACAGAAGGGTGGTGTTAATGAAGCTACGCAATATAGAGAGAGGCTTTCAAAGGTGATTTAATGAAGAAGTTATATCATGTTCAAGATCATGCTTTCACGTCTCTGCACAGTATTTAAAATACAATTTACCGTTGGTCTTTATAGCTATTGTTGAGAGTGAAGGAGTTTTTCCTGTTGTGTATGTTTATCAGGAACTCAAGGGAGACTTCATTGGTTAGTCCGAACATAAAGAAAATGATGAACTCTTCTCAGAAGAACTCTTAAGGTTTCACCTTACTTTTTCCTGCCTGCTGGCTCTTCAGAAGTGTGTACGCGTGCGTTTTGTATTCAGGAATCATTCAAGGCAAATGTTTTCGCACTGCAAGATGTGTGGTTAAGGTTATTTTTAATATGTATAACTTTTGCTTTCCCAACGATGCATTTGTTTCTACATTCGTCCCTGTTTTTATCTCCTCGTAAGATGTGTATTGTTTAATGTAACACCTTGTGTAAAAAATTGGGTTAAATGAAGAAGTTATATCAGGTTCAAGATCATGCCTTCACGTCTCTGCACAATATTTAAAATGAAATTTACCGTTGGTCTTTATAGCTGTTGTTGAGAGTGAAGGAGAATTTCCTGTTGTGTGTATTTATCAGGAACTCAAGGGAAACTTCATTAGTTAGTCGGAACACAGAAAAAATGATGAACTCTTCTCAGAAGAACTCTTAAGGTTTCACTTTACTTTTTCCTGCCTGCTGGCTCTTCAGAATTGTGTGCGCGTGCGTTTTGTAGTCAGGAATCATTCAAGGCGAATATTTTCGCACTACAAGATGTGTGGTTAAGGTTATTTTTAATA